>NW_002476202.1:0-314250 GCF_000189635.1 Tetrahymena thermophila SB210 | reverse complement strand
CAACCCCAACCCCAACCCCAACCCCAAAGAATTAAATTTATTCAATATTTTAAACAAATAAATTTACATTTTTAAAATAAATTTTGCTTTTTTCATTCAATTTATTCAAAAAAATAACCAAAATAATTTTTGAAATAAAATATTTTTCAATAATCAAACAATTTACAATCTATTTTTTAATAAATAATAATAATGTAGGTAGTTCTTTTATAATTAAGTTTATTTTAATTTAAGATGTTAATAACTATTTTAGGCAATTTGTTCAAATCATTCCATTCAGTATGGTGAAATTTTTGTTTTATTTTGAGTAAGTTTCTTGAGAAAAAAAGTATCAATAACATAGAAAAGATTTTATTTGAGCCCTAGTCAATTTGATGTAAATAAAATCAACTCATCTTTTTTAATGATACACGGTAACTTGATATTGAGCTTTCCTTGCTGATTATTTTGAAATATTCAGAGATGGTAGTTACATAAATATAGTTAAGTTCTTCCATTCGTTAAATTCTCTCATTTTTCTCAAATTTACTTTATTATCAATTCAAATTAAAAAGATTAGTATCATCATTATTCTTTCTTTAATCCTTACTTCAAAAAGAAATAATTAATAGTTGGATCAGGTTATTGGTCTGAGATTTTAATTGCAATTCTGCCAGGAATTCAATTGTTCTTCACCTCTCCACTTCAAGTCGTGTGCTCCCTCTCATATAGAAGAAATAAATAACTTTATATAAATGCCCTTCTTTAGAAATGTGATTTTACTTTTTAAAATCATTAAATATTCGCTTTGAGCTACATCTGATCTTATCAGTATTTCAATTAATATCTAATATAAATCAAATGAATTTAGAATATTTAAGATAATTTAATAATAATAGAAGTAGAAAAATTTAAATATTATAAATAGAATAATTTAAATAAAAACATTTTCATTTTAAATAAATATATATAATAAATAAACAAATTTATTTTATTATTTTGTGAAAATCTATTTAAAAATAGAGTACACATTTTTATATTATTTGAAACAAAATATTATCTTTCAAATGATGAAGTGAAAATTTATTTTGCTTATTATTAAATTTTATAAAAGAAAATTTATTCCAATTAATACTAAAAATAAAATACATAATCCTCACATAGAATGTTTGAATTTTAATTTACCTAACTGCTAACAAAATTTACCTCATAAATTATTGTAAACCAATTTATCTTGATTATATTCCTAAGTGATATTTAAAATATAATTTTAAAATTTTCTACAAACAAATATAGATTTTCATCATCATCTTTTATTTAGTTTTTTCCTATTTATACTAATTTTTATATTATTAAATATATTATATAAAAATTATCACTATTTTAAACAATTTCATAAAATTTAGAATTTAGAAAAATTTATAAAACTTCGAATTTGGAAAAATTAAATTTCATTTAAATTGGAAAAGATAAAAAATTTAATCCTAATTGAGCTTTGGGGGTCGACCTATTATTTTAAAATAGATTGTGATCAACACACTTAAAATAAATAAATTTATTATAATTCTTTAAGGATTATCAATAATCAATCAATAATTCTAATTATTTTTAAATTCAAATTTTATATTTTGTTAATAAGTATAGAAAGATACTCTTATTTTTTAAAAATAATGGTTAGCTCTAAAAATTTTAATATTATATTTCTTAAGTAGTTTGATAGAAATGACTAATCTTTATTATTTTAATTTTAATCACATATATATACATACATACATATATACATACATACGTTCATCATAATACGTACTTATATTTCTTTTTAAATTCAAACATATATTATTTTTACAATAAATTTAGTGAATTTTTTCTAAAATTTATTTATTAAGTTATTTTCACATAATTTTTACATGAAATGATGACAATAATGATGATGATTTATATCTTTATATTTCAATTTATAAAAGAAATTTGGATGAATGGTTGGTTTAGTTTCAATACTCTAAATTAAAAAAACTGTTTTTATTGAAAAAACTTTTATTAAGCTTGAATGAAAAATTTGTAATCTATTGCAACTAAATTATCCTAAAAATAGTAATAAATAAAATATTGATTATATAATTTGCATTATTAGTTAAGTAGCTGCAATAAGGTGATCTAATATTGTTATTAAAATGAATTTGTTCCTTATAGAATAATAATTTTGAATTTTTTTTTCAATATTATTTATAAAAAAAAAGTGGAGCAAAACAACTCAATTTATTTTAAATTTTTCCCATTTAAAAATTGAAATACTAAAGAAATATTCCCCATAAATTTGATAGATTGATTACTCTTTATTTAAATTATTATTAAAGAAAAATAGTTATTTCTTTTAATCTTTTTCTTCAAATCATTGGGTGATATTGAGTAAAAAATATAATTTATTTATTTTTATTTTAATTTAAAATTATTTGATTAAAATAAAAATGAAAATGAAAATAAAGTGAATTTTTTATTGGTTTAATGGTGATGGCTCATCCGCTACCTGCGCATATAAAAAACGTATATGCACCATCCACCTCCCCAAAACTGAATGGAGCAACAAGGCAGTGACGGCACATCTGGTAACTTGAAGACTAAATCAATACTAATCTTAGACTCTGGTAATGATATAGACAATTATTAAAGATTCCATGAACCTATAAATTTAGTTGCTTCTGAGTAAAACCAGCATCAAGAATAAGAATGGAATGTACTACCACAAGATAATGAAAAAGAAAAAAAAATTTATAAATATGAAAAACATCAAATCCCCTCAAAAAGTTAATGACAGAAATCGAAAATCATTGGCTGGCTAAGTAAGATAAGTAATAAGTAGATAAATAAATTAACTATTAATTTGATAATTCTTTTTATCTAAACTTAATAATATATTCTATTATTAAATTTTGATTAAATAAGTTAGAGAATTTAATTATTGATTATTTTTTAGTATTAATTTATTAGATTTCTGTTTTTTATATTGCTATTAATCATTTTTTTAAACAAAATTTGTATTATTCACTAATTTGGCTGAAATATCAATTAATATTAAATATATTTTCTTAATTTAAATACATAATACAATTAATTTATTTAATCTTATTTGACTATTCATCATATTATAAATAGATAAACTATTAATTTATTTATCTCCTAATTATTTTAATTTTTATATTAAATTGATTGCAGATTATAGATACATTGAAAATTGTCTAAACACCTGCTTTGAAATCAAAAATTTTACCTAAAATACACAGGTGTCAAGTTGATAGATTTTATTATGAATGAAAAATTATGTTTTATATAAAAACAATCTTTTTTCTATTTTTAATGAATTCTCAATTTATAAGGGAGCCCTGTTTTATTTTACAGTATTTTAATAATATATTATACAAAATAACACTTAAATCAATAAAATTTAAATTAAAATACTTTAATTATCATATAAAATGTGATTAAATATAGTCATTTTTGTTTATTTATTTTTAGAGAAAACTGATTGTTACCTTTATTAAAATAAATTGTGTATCTTATGTTATTTTACTTTAAGGTCTATGGATAAGATCAATTAATTAAGTTATTTCTAAATTAACAAGTTTTATATAAACTAAAAGCTGCTATCATACTAACTTTACCAAATATTTAAAAATAGCTTAAAAAAGTTTATTTTTAAGACCCTATACCAAACATAAAATCTGGTATGAGGTATACCTTAATTAATGAGGATTGAAAGTAAACAATTTATAAGCATTTTCTAAATATTTTTTTTTATTACATTTTAACAATTTTTTGTATAAATAATCTAAATTAAGAATATTAAAAATACTATTCTAATATTCTAATTTGTTAAAATGCTATTTATTAAAAATTGTATGAAAAATAGAATTAAGTCTAACAAATATATTAATTAGCTAAAAAAATAAGTATTAAAATAAACTAAAAAAATATTATCTTATAAAAAAATTAATTGATGATTTAAAATGTAAATAAAGAGTGTTATTTTATTTTAAACTTTAGAAATCTTTATTTTAGTAGTCACTCTAAAACTATTTTCTTTGAAAAGAATATAACGAAGCACATTTCAAACCAATTTAAGAAGTGGTTTCTAGTTGATATTTAACAGTAAATGAAAATTTTTTGTATATTAAAATGAGATATCAATTATAAAACTTTTTAAAAAAATTGTAAAAATATTAATTAACAAAGCTAGTTACAAAATGTTTTTATTTTTGATTTAAAAAATATTTGTTAATAATTAATTTTAACTTTATTTTTTATATTTTTTACATAGAATAAAAATATTATTGGTACTGGTTTTATGTAAAGAAATAGCAAGAGCAGAAAGAAAATCATACAATACAAATTCTGATTTTTTCTATTTTAAATTAAACTATAAATTAGAATTTAATGTTCGCTAAATTTGATAATAAAAGAATGTTAACTAAAAATTACATTTAAATTTTTGGCACACAAGGAAAAAGCAAATAAATAATATAAAACTTAGTTAGTTAGTAGCAATTTTAGAGAAATTTAATAAATGGAAGACAGATTCGATACTTTAAACGAAAATTAAAAAAATGAAGTCATGAACTTCTTATAAATTACAGGAACAGAAGACATTAATAATGCTATTCATTACATGGAAATGAGCAATTATGATGTTGGTGTAAGAATTTTTCTTTCTTAATTTAAACAAAAATAGTGATTGTAGTGACTCAATAATAATTATTTCTTTTTAACAAAAAGAACGCTGTTAATTTGTATTTCCAAAATCAAGAAAGAGGTGGTGATTTCAACTTTGGTTCTTCAACCAGATAAGGCCCAATTGGAAATTAATTGCGTAAATTTGTCATTAAATTTTTAGATTTTAATAAAATCGAAGGATAGTATTTATCATTTTGCACTTGTTTTAAATGAATTCTATTAAATATATAAAGCTAGAAGTAACAATAACAACGCAAATAACTAGATTCAAGATCCTTTAGAATAGATTGTTAAGGAATATAAAAGGCACCTTGATCGCAAAGGTTAGTAGGAAGATAGTGGCATAACTGGTATGTTAAAAAAAACATTCAGAGCAACAATGAATGGTGCTAGAAATATATGGAATAGTGTTAGTAAAATTTAAATTATAAAAGATTCAAAAAATAAAAAAGCATTTTGTAAATTTAATTAGTGCCAATCATGATTAGAGGTGAAACTCCAGGCGGTGAAGAATTTAGATTAAGCCTTAGAAAATAATTTCCAGATTTAGAAACATACAACTTCTAAAATGGGACATTTGAGGAAGTAACAAAATAATAATGATATGATATATTTTGTGATAAATTTTCTAATTATGTTAAATAGAATATGTAAAAGGCAGATGAATCTTAGCTTCCTTTACTTGTGTATTTCCATATTGAAGGAAACAATGCAAGCTCATAATTGATAAAATAAATTTTGTCAAACTAATAAATAAAAACATACGTGGTAAAATAAAATAAAATAAATTTTTAATTGATAAATTTAATAGAATTAATGTGGGTTTTAAACATATTAATTTTGATAAAAGAATAAAAGCTTTCATATTTTGGGATTAAATGGGAGATCTGATCAAGCTAAGTCACTTTTATAATATGTTTAGTCTTCAAGCTACCCTTGCTTTGCATGCTTTAAGAAAACTTTGTTTGATAAAACAGAGCTATTAAATTTAATTGTAAAAAATCATTTAGATTATTACTAAAATTAGATTTTATATAATAAATTTTTATCAGGTTATAACAACAGAAAATAGTAGTACCGATTATTATTTAGAATAAATTAAGACTGCAAAACAAAATTTCTATATGCTTTTGAGTGAGGATGACAAAGTAAAAAATGCTTTGAAAAATCGTTAAGAATAAAGAAGACAACAAAGAGAAAACTTCATTAATGAGCACATATTTGGCATTCCACCTCCTCCACCACAATTAACACCAGACTAATTAGCAGCCTAGAGAGCTTAAATTGAAGAGGATAGAATGTAGATTTTTGAATTTTATTTAAGATTAATTAAATTATTTAAAGGGAAAAGAAAATGAAATTTTTTGTTTTAATAAAAAAAGGCTAAGATAAGCATAAGAAGAGGCTTTCAAAGAAGCAGAAAGACAAGCTGAATTATAACTCAGACAAAAGTAAGAAGAGGAATAGAGGAAAAAGGCAGAAGAGCAGAGAAAGAAATAAGCTGAAGAAGAAAGAAAGTAATAAATAGAAATAAAGAGAGCCAATTTACCTGAAGAACCTGCTAAATCTCATCCTGATGCCTTCACTATTGCCTTCAGAATTCCTGATGGAAGTCGTGTGATGAGAAGATTCCTTAAAAACTAAAAAATTTAAGTAATAAAAAATATATATAAAAATTTGAGAATATTAACTAAATATTTTAACTAAAAAGTATCTTTTCGACTTCATTGATTGTAAAGATGATCTAGAATTTGAAAGTGAAGAAAGAAAATTTGACTTAGTTTAAACATTCCCCGCTTTATCTCTTTTAGAACATATTAATAAATCTATAAATGAAGTATTTCCAGACTCTGTTTAGGAAATTATTATAGTTAAAGAGCTCTGATTAAAGTTAAAATTTAAATTCTTATTATTTTTAAATCTAATAAATAAATAACATGCTACTTTATATATCAATTTATTTTAAATAATAAACTTTGTTTCTAATTAAATATTTTCAAAAATTGCATCATTTAGCTAGCTAAATTTAAATAAAACAAAATTTTCAATTTGGATATTTTATTTAAGATATTTGTTTTTAATTTTCACACAACTTGATTATCAAAATTTAATTTTTATTTAATTTTTAAAAATATTTTTTGTTTTGATTAAATTATTTAGCTCTTTTTAAAAATTTCATAAATTGAAATATTAATTATTTATATAAAATGAATTATAAATTATTAATATGAATTTGAATTATTAATTATTCATACGAGAAACTCAAAAAAATTACTTTATTAAATAAATATTATGTTTTTAATTTTAGTTAACGAATAGTTTTTTCTTTATTAGATCAGCTTTAATTGAATCAAATTAATATTTTTTATTTTTAAACATGTAATTTAAGTAATACATTTTGTTAGGGAATCATTAATATTTTATTAATAATTAAGAAATTATTTTAAGAAATGATTGTTATTGAAATATTATTAAAGTTTTTTATAAAACATTTAAATTTTAGATTTAATTTAATTTAAAAGTGATTTGATATTTTTTATAAATTAAGGCTAGTAAGATTTATTAAAGTATGAAACAACAAATATTTGACTGAACATTAAAATTTAATAAAATAATGATTATTAAACTCTACATACATATACTGCATAATTAGTTAATTTAAGAATTATATATAGCATTTAATAGTTTTTTTAAGTTTCAATTAGTAAAGTGAACAATAATAATGATGGATAAAATTGATGAAACTGATAAACTAGATAAAAAGAAGAAAAAGAAGCATATTATTGAGTATAATTAGTTTATTGAAGAATTTGAATTCGTCCATCTTTCTGGATTGAAAGGTCTTGAAAGAGCTCGTCAAATTCAATAGAAGAGCACAAATAAAATGTTTGATTACATTGAGATGGATTTGAGAGGAGTAGATACAATAGATAAATATGAAAATTACTGTGAGAGTTTATTCGAGATAAATTAAAAGGAAATCTTGCAAATGAAGTTTTATTCAAGGGTATTTGTAGAAGAATCGCTTGGAGATCCTTATTGCAGATACTTTTTAATATTTGAATATTGCGAAAGTTCAGTGGAAACAGAAATATAGCATTTAAAAAAGAGGAATAAGCAACTTAAAAAATCTACACTTAGAAAAATATTTGAATCTGTTGCTATTGCATTGAATCACTTTCATACAAAGCAGATAGTTCATGGAGATTTGAGATCATCTAAAATATTTAAAAATGAATAAGGCTAATATAAATTGATGCCTCCTAAAATCAAAAATAGGAAGGCTACTGAAAAATATTACCACTCACCCGAATATCACCTTAGCAAAAATTTTAGAGCAGCATATGAGAAATAATAAAATAATCCGTAAAGATAATTTTAAGAGAATAAACAATTTTTAATAAAGAAATATATTTTTAATAACAGCATTAAGGGAGAAATTTATACATTTGGTATGATAATGTTAGAACTAGGTACTTTCAGTGATGACTTATATAATGCATATGGAAAGTTTTAAATGAATGAAGATGTGATTTAAAATGCTTTATAGAATTTTTCTATGCTTTATGGTTATCATTTAACAGCGGTTGTAAAGAAGATGCTCAATTTAGATGCATAACTTAGGCCTACTGCTAATGACATTATAGAGCTTCTCCAATCTTAGGAATTACATGAAATGGAAAAGGAAATTAATAACCCTTATATTAAACTAGTATTTAAATAATTTGCCGTTTGTTTTAATTTATTAAATTTTATTCTTAAAAATAGCAACATAGCTTTTAAAGTGAAAGTGAAGAAGATAGCAATGCTGCTACAACTATTCATGCGAATTAAAATGGTTTGCACCCCTAATCTCATGAAGAAAAATTTAAGAGGGAAGATGGAAATAAAAAATCTACATTCTTTTAACTACAGCCTTAGAGCTCTTAAAATATTTAGTTACCAGCAATTAAAATAAACATTAAAGCACCTTCTAATGTAGAATCACAAGATTCTTAGCAAGATATTTTAAACACAAGCACAGTTATTGGTAAAAATAATGTTCTTTAAACTCATCAAAGTTCAGATAAAACTCCGGTTACTAATAGAAGCTAAAGGAGTAGACAAGGGACACAAATATATGTCAAAAGTAGTTTAAGTAGACAACAATCTAATTCAGTAAATAATCGAATTATTTCAGAATTTAATCTTGAAAAAAATGGTTTTAGTTTGTTTAATTGAAATCTTAAGATTTTTAATTTTTAAGTCAATTTAAGGAGATACCAAGAATTTTTAAACATTCGGAAGAGTTGCTAAGGCAGTCATAAAATTAAAAGACTCAGTTAGGAATGAAGAAGAGGAAGAAGACAATGACGATTTGCTTAGAGAAAAAAAAATATATGAAACATTACCATAAGAATATTAAGATGAAATAGATTCAAAAGTCAATGAAAATCTTAAAAATATCGAAAGAGATTATACAGTTGATTATTTACCAAACGGTCATAGATATTAAGGTGAAAAATTGTAAGGGGTTCCTCATGGATGGGGGATTTTTTGGTGGGCAAATGGAGAAATTTATGAAGGAGAATTTTTAAACGGGAAGTATCATGGAATAGGTTAATTAATTTATGATAGATTGTAAATCAAAAAAAATAATTAATTAATTTATACAAATTTTAGGTATTTATTACTGGCCTACTGGCGTTAAGCATTATGGTGAATTTAGTTATGGAGAAATTAAAGGATTAGGAGTTAGGTTTTATTAAGAGGGAGATATTTATTTTGGTGAGTGGCATAGAGGAAAAAACCATGGAAAAGGAACTTTTTATTGGTAAAAATCTTTAGCAAAGTTTAAAGGAAATTTTCTAAAAGATAAAATATATGGGAAAGGAACTCTAATATTACCAATATTCGAAGATAGAGACTAAGAACTAGGAGAGTATAAGGGTTCATAAAAATCAAGTATATTCTAAGACAAAGATTAAAATAAAGACAAAGTAAAAGAAACAAGAATTTACGAAGGTTTATGGAAGGATGAAGAAGGAAAAGGTATTTATGTAGAAGAAATTGAATTCTCTGCATAAAAAGAAGGAGAGGATATACCTATTCAAGTAATAGAAGAGCCTGAATAAATTGTAACTAAATAGCGCTGGAAGATATGATTTAATTAAAGCTTTAAATTTTATGTGATTTTTATTAAGTATTCTATTTCTATTTTATTAACTATTCCTTAATAATTTTTTTATTTCTAGATTTATTTACATTAAATTTTCTTAAAGTGTTTTAAATAGTAGCAAAACAAACAAAAAAACACATTAAAAAAAATTAATTTGAACAAAAGAATTTTTATTAATAATTAAAATTAATTAATTTTCATAAAATATGTACTTAATTTTGTATTGATATTCTCATTTATTTTTTTAAAAAAATTAATTATTTATTAAATAAAAAGAAAGTTTATAATTGTATACATGCAGTCCTTCTTTTGGATTTTCATAGATAATTAAGCTACATCAGTAAACAATTTAAATATTTTATATCCAATGTAAATCAAAAACTAAAAATATTATAAATTTCTTGCTTCTTAGAATCTAAAGCTTCATAAAGAAATTTGTATAAAATGTAGCATTCATCTAGCTTAAATAAAATTAAATTTAATTTTTTTATTTTAATTTTTTGTTTATTTAATTTATTTATTTTATTTTTCCTTTCTTTCATTCTTTATTTCTTTATTTCTTATTTTTTTCTTTTTCTTATTTCATTAATTAATTTTTTTCTTTTTCTTTTTGTTTTATTTTATTTTAATTTATTTATTTTTATTCAATTTTTTTCTTATTTTTTAATTTTTTTTAATGTTTTTCTTATTTTAATAATTTATTAATAATTTTTATTTTATATTTGTTTTATTTCTTTCTTTCTTAATTTATTTTTTATTGATTTTCTTTTTTATTTTTAAGCTTTTTTTTATTTGAATGAATCTTTTTCTCTTAGATATGCTGAAAAAATTGTAGTTAAAAATGAAATTTAAAAAATATGATTAATATAGTATTTTAAGTAAAAATTTAAGTTAAAGCATCTTAGTTTCGAGCAGAAAAGGATTAACTTTTTCAAAGTGTAGTAGGTTTTTTTTCATGAATTGAAAGTGTGTATTTAAAAATTTGAGGATTCGAGCTAGTTTATCGCAGCTGACGGGATTAAAAAACTTGTTTAAATTTCTTTTCATGAAGTAGTTCCATACTACACTCGTGAATTCTTCTCACGTCTATTTCTAAAATTAAAACTTTTAAAGCAGCAGAGGGGGTTTTACAAATTTACCGTAGCAAAGCATAATTATCTATTTGAAGAGAACTTAATCATTTATCTTTTATCATATATTAGTTTAATCTATTATTTTAAGTATCTTATTTTACTTTTGTTTGAATTTCTAATCATAGCATTTTTTATTTCGTTTAGTTGAGCTATTTGTTTGATTATTTGGTTAAATATTTATAGATGCGCGTAAGACTAATCTTAGTCATTATATTCATTTTATTGCTGCAATTTGTTGTAGACTAATCTCAGTCTTTTGTAAATTGAGTGGATTTTTTTGATCGATCATGAAGATCTTCTTTTTTTTTAGGCCAATTAGCTAGAGCTCTTAAGCAGGTAAACAAAGACTTAGACACAAGAAACATTTCCAAGAAAGCACTAAAGCAATGAGCTAGCAATTAATATAAGATTGATTATTGGTTTTTACAAACATAAATATTTTTGAAGTTGTCTTTTAATAAGTGTCAATTAGTTTTTTTGAAAGTATGTGTATTGGTTATTTTTAATAAGTGTCAATAAGTTTTTTTGAAAGTATGAGTTAGTTTATTTAAAATGCTTAACAATTTTATAATTTTTTTGAAGTATTTTTGAAAATGATTTAGTCCCATAAAAAAAAATGTTTTTAAATATAATCTCAGCGTGTTTTTTAAAAAAAAAATCTTTACTTGTCTTAACTTTTTGATTCTTCTAAGTGATTTTTTAGCATTGCATGTCTACATGAGCAGTACTTTTTCTTTACTTAAAAAACTTCGGGTATAGGTTCCTGAGATGAAAATTTATTTTGGAGCACATTTTTTTGAAAAGGTACTACTATGTCTCCATACATGCTAATCACCTCATTTATTTCTTTATTTTTCTTATTTAGGTATTTATTTTTTAATTATTTAAATATTGAAAAATTAATTATAAATTTTTGTTTGTTTGTTTCCTTGTTTTAAAAATAATTAAATATTTTCAAATTTCAAAATTTTTTTCTTTCTTTTTTGAAATACTAATATTAATTAATTAAAAGTATGAAATATCTTAAATTTGCCTTTATTTCTTAAGCAGTTATACTCATATTGGAAATATATATATATTTTAATTAACTTTTTTGCATATCTAATACAAATTTTTTATCAAAAAATGAATTATTAATTAAATAATAAAATGATTTTTTAAAACAAGATTAATTTAATATTATATGAAATAAAGAATTTGATTAATTTATCAAGAAATATTATAATATAAAAACGATAAAATATTATAAAATGAAAAATGCTTACTTATTTTATAGAATAAAAAATATTTGGATAAAAATTAATTAATTAATCTCATATGCTAAATGATCTAAATAAATTTACTTATTTAAGGTTTAAATAAAATTTTTAAAAATATATTTTTTTAAAATAATTTTGTTTTATAATTTTATTTATGTAATTATAATAGCTTTAAAAACTATTAATGATTACCAAATACTTGATTAGTTGTTTAAAATTCCAATTTAATAAAATAGGATTGATTTTTTTTAAAATTTAACTGAGTGTTTATGTTTAAATAAAGAAGATAATCTAAAATAATTTTAAAATTTAATTTATAATTTTATATGCTTCAATAATTAAAATAATATTTTAAACATTGATTCTAGTTTGTTTATTTACAAAATATTTTAAGTGATAAAAATATGAAGTAAAAATAAATGAATGAAATACTTAAATAGTATTTAAATAAAACGTTTGTATTAAATTTAAAAATTATTTTATTCGTTTAAATTATGAATATCTTTATTATAAATAAATAATTTATGTATCATATATTCAATTTTAAACTAAATTTTATGATAGCTAAAAATTTTTGTAAGCTAAAGTAGACATTTATTTATCTATTTAAGGAAATAATTCTTAAATATGCCTATTAAATTGATCTATACTATTTATTGTGTCTTTAATTTCTAGTTTATTTGTGGAAAGATTTTCTATTAATAGCTAATTATCTCTTATACAAACTGCACCAGAAGATGGAAATCTTATTATCCTTAAAAATTTGTGAAAAGGAGATTTATTTACATCTGTATAAACGTTCCCTTCATTAAACAATAAATCCTCATAATCTTTGAATGTGATGTTAAGTGAATATTAACAAAAAAATTAATTTTTTTCATCTATTCTATTTAAAATTTGTTTCTAATCATTTTACCACTCAAAATAAAATTATCCAAAAGAGTAATTATATAATTCGCTTTTCTTATCAAAATCAATTTTTAAAGGTTTATTTTTGAACCCAATTGAAACTTCGACTAAGTATTTGTCTTCATTTTCTAACA
This sequence comes from Tetrahymena thermophila SB210, assembly GCF_000189635.1. Classification (NCBI taxonomy): domain Eukaryota; phylum Ciliophora; class Oligohymenophorea; order Hymenostomatida; family Tetrahymenidae; genus Tetrahymena; species Tetrahymena thermophila. The sequence continues at coordinate 300,953 of NW_002476202.1, read as the reverse complement.
AATTATTTACTAATATTGCAGCGTGGTTTTTAGGAATTCCTCTACATGAGCCACAAATTAAGGAAGCTTAATATCCTAAACTTTGTAATAAGCCACAAAATACAGGACTTATAACTAAACAATATCCACCTGTACCAGTTAAGACTAATTTCTTTATTTCCTAGAAGCTCAGCTAATTTCTTTATTCAAATTTATGTTGAAGTAAAAATAGATTCTAAAATGGAATAACTTCTTAAGTTTTTTATACCAATGCTTCCAAATACTTTAACTTACACTCACCTTCTTTCAATTTTTCTAATTAAAGAAGATTTAAAAACTATTGAGTCTCTTATTCAGAAAGTAAAAAAGGGGTACTGCTTTACATTTACAATTATCGCTTAACTAACTTATTTACTATTTTTATTAAAGAATAATTTATCAATACACAAATAAGATTTTGAAATTAGAAATAGTCTATAAATATAATTAAAAAACACATTTAAAAAAAAATAAATTTATTTATTTGATCATAATTTTTAGGTACAAGAAAAATAAATAAATAGTTTTATAATACAAAAATCTTATTTGCTATTAAAAATGTTAACTTAGTATCTTTTTAAACGATTTTAATAATAAAATTTAAATCTTTTAAATATAAAATTCACAAAATAGACTTTTTTAAATTTGTATTATCATATTATTTCTTTTCAATCTTCTTTTATTATTTCTAGATAAAAGTAAAATTCTAAATTTATTCTAAAAGCTTTTTGTCAGAAATAAATAAAAGTTTTAAATAAAAAAAGTTAAATTTTCTAACATTTTTAAAGATAAAATTTTATGAAATTTATATGTCATAGTTTTTATAAACCTTTTATGATTAAATTTAATACAAATATATACTTTTTTAATTTGTATTTTTATAAAATATTTAATTTTTTTCTTTTTTTCTCTTAATATTTTTATAATAGAAATAAAAAAAAATTGAAATTTATAAACATCATCTGTATTATTTTTTGTTAAAATTATAAAAAATCTAAATATAAACTAAAATTAATCTAAAATTTAAGATGTTTTTTTTAATGTATATTGAACAGAGCAGATTTTATATTTTAAAATTTTTAAATTTTTTTTATATAATAATTTATTTACAGAATCACTATTATCTTATCAATTAGCTTTAAATTAATAATTATATTTTTTTTAGTTTTTTAGATATTTATTAAGCAAAATTTTCATTTAAAATTATCTTTGAGAAAAAAATTACCTTTAAAATTTAAAGCAATTTGTAAATTTATTCAAAAATTTTACATGAAATTTAAATTTTAACTATTTCAATAATATAATAATATGTAAAATTCAATTTTGTAAATTTTCTCAATTTGAATTGAAAATTAATAAATCTTTAAATTTTTTAAACATAAATAATATATTTAATAAATTAATCACACTTCATCTATATTTGAAGTAAAATCATTAATTAGAGATAATAAATTATCTAATGACTAATCTATTTGACTATAATATGATTATGAATTTTTTTCTATTTATTTAATTTTAATATCTATTTTAGTTTATAACTTTTATGGAGCATAAGCCTTTAAAACTTCCTTGGAAATCTAATTCAAATCAGAATTTTAATGAATATAGTTACTTATTGATTCTTTTACATTTTAAAATTTTATTATAACATCTTCTTGGAACTTTTTATTTTTATTTGTGTGCTCACTGTTTAAAATATCAAACTTTTCATCTAATTTTTCCTAAAAATATTGGATTTAGGTCTTCATATTTTTAATTGATTCTAGTAAATTCTTATTTTCGAATTATAGAGCATTGCTTTAATTTGTCAAAGCATTTATTTATTATTAAAACTATTCATTTTGAGATGATAATTCTTGGTTTTCTACTGATAATATTTCTAAATTGGATGATATTTCAGAATCAATACTTGCAATTAAGGATAACTTTTCTTTAAATTAACTCATATTTTTTGTTAACGATTCATTTTTGGATTCAAGTCTGTCTATTTTTAATTGAAGAGCTTCTTTTTCAAGCTAAACTTAATGAATTTGCTATTTTAGGTCTTGATTCTCAGATTCAAGAAGCTATATTTAGAATTAATATTTTATGTCTTTTTCTGTTTTTTCTTAAGATTCTTAATTATTTAGTTTTAAATTTGACTCTCTTTTAGATTAATCTTTAGGAGGCTTGCTTGCTATGCTAGTATTTGAATTTTATTTACTTGGTGTAAGTATTGAAGAAGGTGCTTTTTAAGCTTAATTTATTGAAGATTAGCTTGATTACTTTTCAAGCATTTGGTCTTATTGCTTAGAATTTGATCTTGATTATAATTTTAAATCAGATCTACTCTTTAAAACGGCAGGCTGTTCTTCGACTGAACTTAAGTTCTGTATGCTTCTCTCATATTCTTCAATAATCTTTTCAATATTCTAACACCTTTCAAAAGTTATCTGAGAGTCACTTTTATGAAGAGGTGAAGTGTCTTGCTGTAATTTACTTTCAGCATTGATCTAAGTTTAATTCTCATTAATTTAATTGGTAAATTGATTTTGATCTTAATGAAATGAAATTTCATTTTCTTCCCTCTCTTGCATTTAAAGATCTTGTATTTATTATTTTTGAGATTTGATTTAAGATAAAAACAAAGAATCTTTTTATTTTTCCTCGAAGCTTTCAGGAATATTCCCTGTGTAATCCTCAGGAAGATACTAATGCTTTTTATCATTTTATTAATCCTCTTAATCATAATCAGGTGAATCTAAATATTTTTCAGCATTTCTTAATATATATTCTGTGTTTTCATTTTCTAAATTATATGTGTGATTCTGTTCATATTTTGGATCGATTTGGCTAATATCCTATTAAAATGGAACTATTTCATCTTTTAATCCTGACTCATCAATATTATTGTTGCTTTTTTGTAACAAAAACTTAAAAGTTTAGAGCGCTCTTTTATTTTCTTCATCTTTATCTTTTTCTTAGTAGTGCTTTAAGTCATTTAAATAACTTCCATGATTTCTTTCTTCTTTTTGTAAAGCCTCTTGTTTCTTGTAAAATTCATTCTAATTTAAACTATTTTCACAGTCAATTTAGTTCAAACATTCTTCATCATGTTAGCTATTTTGATTATCTGTTTGCTAATTAATTGTTTCTTAAATTTATTGAGGATCTTCTTCTTTTGTACTTCCTTCTAAATTATTTGTACTTCCATTAATAAGATTCTTTTGTATCTAACTACTGCTATCTATGGCTAAATTGTAATTGTTCTTTGAGTTAAATATATCTTTATGTCCTTTAAAAAATTCCTCAATCACAAAGCTATCTGATGTCTTTTGGCTTGCATGTCCAAGAGGTAAGCTATTTGTATTTATATTCATCTATGCTAATATTAATTTAATTTTTTATCTAAATTATCTTTCAACTAAAATTAGTTGATAATTAACAATAAAAAATTCGTTAAAAGTAAAAATTGATGGTATATCTGAATAAATATAAAATAATTAATAAATAAATAAATACTTTTGTTACTAAAAAACTTACATCTATATAAATTTTGTTAACATTCTCATTTCCAATCGATTTAAAGCACATTAATTAATTAAAATCATGAGAAAATTAATAACTAATATGTTTATCATTATTAATTATTTTTTCCACATAAAAATAATATTTTAAAATAATTAAATTTATAATTGAAAATTTTTGGTATAAATGCCTCAGTTTTTAAAATTAAATATTAAAAGTGAAGCTTAATTAATTTTAAAAAATACTTAATGAAAATTTAAAAACTTTTATTAAAGATTTACAAAATCTAGATTATAAAAATAATGTTAAAATTTATTATTATTTTTTAATTTCTAATTTAAATCTACTTATATAAATATATTATCACATATCAAAAGAATTATATTAATTTGTTAATAAATTGATGGAATAAAATTTAATATTTTAACTGTATGGTCAATTTATTTTATTGAGCCATAAATATATTTAATTTTAAGTATTTGATAAATTTTGAACTAAGAAATATAAATTTAATAAACAATAGCAATTCTCTCATATATCTTGAAGGGTGATTTATTGGTTAGTTTCAATCCTTTCTTCGTCTGTTTTCATTATTTCACTCTTAGTTGCTCTATACATGAAATATTTTTTTCTAGAGTAGATTTATATTAAAATTAGTAAAATTGATGCAATTACTATTATTTGGTAACTGAATGATAATTTTTCATATGTGCTTATTTTAGGATAAATATTTTTTGACATATGTTCGTTTCTATCGATTTAGGTTAAAATATTAATTTAAAGAATGACTAAATGGATGAAATAGAATATTATGTATTTTAAAATATCATATATAAATCTGAGTTCTAAAATTTAGGATTTTAAAAAGAAGATTATTCCATACTTTTATTTAACTTCATCTCTAAGTTAAGCCATCATTGAGAGTATTGCTATTATAGTTATTTCAGTTAATAAAAAGCATATTTATTATAAACTACTGCTATTAAAACTAAGGATATACTAGTTAACATAGCTGCATCTAAATATCTAGCAAAAGAAAATATTTTTAATCATATATACTCCGATTAGTGCACTAATACTTGATAGTATATTCAGCTGGTTTATTATCAAAAGGAATATTATCATAAATGTTGTATAGCAAAATAAATATTCTAATTTTTAGGAACTATCTTAAATAAACTAGGTTTGACAAATAAAATTTATGCAATTAAAGCATAAAATTATTAATGTGCTTTAAAAATTAGACTTCTCTATTAGATAGAAAATAACTGTAAAGATAATTATGTTTATTATAAATGAAATAGGGGTATTTATTTAAATAGATATTTTAAATAGCATTTCAATTATCTGAGGGACGAAAAAAAGTAGATCCTATAGAATAAAGCAGATGATTTTTATTAATTTCTTAGTTCTTGATGAATTTTAAGCATAAGCAATACCAATTTTATACACAAAGTAATATTTGTAAAGCTAAATTCCGCAATAAAATACATTTTATTCAAGAAGAGTAACTATAGAATTAATTTGGATTATCTCTTATATTTTTTCATCAACGCTTACAAAAAATAGAGCACTAATAATAGCTAAATACAATGTTAAATATAAATATCGCTTAGCTTCTTAAATTTATTAGACATAAGTAAAGAATGAAGCTTGGAGAGAAATAATAGAAAGGAAGCATATAAATAGTAAGAATTAATCTCTAATTGTTTCCTGATAAAGATATCTTTCTTTTAAAAATATATTTTATGAATAAAAAGTTTAATTTAAAATTATTTTTACGTGAATTTGGATTTAAAAATATGCATTTTTATGAATTCAAAAATGATATTTATTAAATAAAATAACCTAAAAAATATAGCGCCTATAAAAATGTATTAACAAGTATTTAAACTCTAACTCTATCATCTTTATCTAATACTAAATCTGTTTAATTTATCAAATTAGCTACTCCATAATTTTTAATATTAATTTGCTATAATTTAGAATTAAAATAAATCAAGCAACTCCATATGAATATAACTAAAATAATCATAATCATAGTCGAAACACTAAGGAGTTGAGTTTAAAATGGATTTATTTTCTTGAATTCTTCATTAACAAGTTAGTCTATGAGATTTTAAGATTCTTAAATAAAATATTTTTAATCTTCAATTCTCATTGCAGTTTATATTTTTTCATACAAAGTTGTATAATCATTGAAAATATATGAATTCTACTAAACTTTTTCATAGTACTAGCTGAGCTGTTAAAGATTTATTTTTTGATAATTTGCATTTAATTCAAGTATTTTTTTATTGCTTAATTTTATATAACTGTTTAAAAAAGTATTTAAATATCTTCCTTATGATAAAAGAGGAATCATGATTCCTGAAATTAGTGATATTGTTGCTGAAATATCTGGTATTTTAACCTTTTCTTTTATACTAAATTCAATATTACGAAGCTCAAAAGAAGGAGAATACTGTAAACTAAAACCAACACAACTTTTAGATTCAACACATAGATTTTTCGAATAGGAATTTCTTTGATAAAGACTTATTATGGTTAAAAGCTCATCTTTTTAAACTTTATTTTTTATTTTCTGTATTTATTAAATGAGATAATTTATTTCATCTTTAAATTAATCAGAAGTTATGTCAGCTTATTAACTAATGCTAGATCCAGAGTAATCTAAATTTTATAATTAATAAATTATTAGTTTTAATGAATGATTTTTTATATAAATAATTACAAAATTCAATGTTTTAATCTAAAATACTCTCTTCTTAGCTTAAAAGATCGTCATATGAACAGAAATTTTAGAACATTTCTGTTATTTTATATCTTTACTCACTTAATTGTATGCTTGAAAAAGAAATATCTTCATATTGGCAGGTTTTATTACTGCTTTGAATTTGATTTAGTAAAGAATCAAAATTTTAAAAAAATTAAACATCATTGTAATTTGAGCTTACTAAATTTTACATTGAAACACCAAGCAAAAATTCGATAACTAAGTCTTGATTTGAAATTGAATTAGAAGGTTTTAATTCCTACACAAAAAAATTAGAAGTCTTGTTTATATTTTAATCTTTTTAATCTTTTTAAAGAGTCGAGTTTAACAAAAAACTTTCTTCAAATCCTACTTTTTTTAAAAGATCATAGTGAAATTGATGTTAGCTCTTGTAGAGCAGCCTTATATTCTAAAAGAGCCATTCTAGAGGTAGAGATTCAATAAAAATTATGTAATTTTTTTTTATAATAGGATCATGCTAGTTATCAAAATTATTTTTGATGTAACCTTTAACAAGCCCTTTATTACAATCGAAACCATTTTAAAACAGACTTGCTATTACTATTGATGATATAGCAAATACCAATCCATATAATCCTAACTTCAACTGCAGTTTTATCTATTTAATCATTTGTTAGAAAGTATTCAAATAATCTTAATCACAAGCAAGCGATTACAATAAATTGATTTAATAAAATTAGTTTTTTAACAATAAATAAAAATACAAAATGACTATTTTCTTTTTGATAAATTCAAATAAATATTTGCTCATAAGTTGTATTTAATAAAAAATAATAAGTAAAACATATTAAAGAAATGAAAAAAATAAAAAGACATTTGAAAATGATTTATTTTTGCTTACATTATTATAAATACAAATAATTAAATATAAATATTTAATCAATGAATTACCATTCGTTGTTTATATAGAATAGATGATTTTAAAATTAATTAACTAAATATTGCATTTACAATAAAATATAAATTTGACTAAATTAATTAAATGCTTTCAGTTATGATAATCACAAATTAATTTTTTAATACTCAAATGTATTTTAATTAAGTTGTCATACATAATATTTTGTGTAAGGATTATTTCATTTGATAAAATTTATTGAGGGAGGATTATTATTTTGCAAATTTACTTAGTTTTTTAAAAAATGTTTTGTATTACTTAATAACAATTTTATCTATATAGTTTGCTTTTTAAATATATTTAATATTAAATTTTTAAAACACTTAAAATAAGAAGAAAAATGTTGAGATTTCTCATAGATTAAATTGGAGTTTATTATTTTTTAAAATTTCTAAATAAGTATATTTTTACAACTAATTTTGAAATTGTTCCTTTAAGAATTCAACTACTTTTTTAAGATTGCTTTATTGAAAAAACTTGCTTAAAAAATGCATAAAGCGGATATTACTTAAGGAATTTACTATTTTTAGAGTAAAGTTTAATAAATTTCCTGTTTTAAAATATAAAGAATTTTTTAAGAATGTAATGAGAATGATGAAAATCTAAAAATCAATCATTAAAGATAATATCTAAAATGTTAATTTAGTTAGAAAAAAAGTAAAATAGTTAGTAATTAGGCAAAAATAAGGAAAATTCATTTTGATAATAAATTTATTAATTAATAATTGCTAAACAAACAAATAACAAAAGAAGCGCAAAAAACAAATCATAATAGAATAAAAAAGTTTCTAGCTGCATCTTTAAACTCCAAAGTTAAACAAAAGCTTTTTCTAAATCTTCAATCATTAAATTAAAACAAGGACATTTGTTTAACATCTTGAAATTATTGGATGGACAATAATATATTTTATGTGACTAAATAAGTAGAAGAATCTGTTGAAATCATTCAAGGTAAAATTTAGATTTCTTTTGAACAAAATTTCTTTTATAACTGTTACTGATTAAGTAGCTTCTTTTATTTGAAATAAAGATCGCCTGTATTGGATATGCTCTGATAAATTGTTGAGAAAAAGTAAAAATATGTTTGTGATGAGGGTAGATGAGGTAAACTAAAAAATAATATATTATATATTTAACTATACTTATATATATTTAATGATAAATCTAATAATCTTTACTAATCAAATATTTAATATAGATTTACGAATACATCGGATTTAATTTTGATTTTGGTCCTTTAGATATTTCCCAAATAATGAACTTTTCCTAAGAGATGTATTATTTATTGAAAAATCCTTCATACAAAAGCACTTAGATAATCATTCAATGTGGATAGGATTTTGATAAAAAAGCTAACTCAGCTGTTCTTATATGCGCTTATATGGTAAATATTAATCAGATTAATTAAGATCCATTTTATTATCTAAAATATTCAAGTGTAACTTTGCAAAAAAATAATCTTAAATAAATATTTAATTAATAAAAAGGTACTTTATTTAGATTATAGTCCTAAAAAAGCTTGGAAAAAAGTAAGTTCTTAATTAAAAGAACCCATAATTCCATTTCGTGATTGCATTAATGTTATTTACTCAACGTATGATTGCTATGTAATTTAATTATTTGTTCATTAACTCTTCAATTTTAACAGCTTTTAAAACAAATTATTATTTTTTCTATAGCTCGAACCTAAATTTAAAAAATTTATTTTTAGGTTTTAGACTGTCTTAAGGGTATTGAAGAGGCACGTCGTTTAAAATGGATCGATACTTAATAATTCAATCATATTAAATATGATCACCTTGCAAGTATATAAAATGGTGATATTTCAGAAGTTGTACCAAATAAAATATATGCTTTCAGAGGACCAAGAAATGTGAGAGAAAATGGGGTAAAAATTTTAATTTTATAAAAATCTTAATTTAAACAACAAACATTACATTTAAAATTAGATAAACGTAGCAAAACCAGAAGATTTTGTAGGCATTTTTAAATAAATTAACATTCAAAAAGTTATTCAGCTTAATTAAGAAAAATATGATGAATCTAAGTTTACATAAGCAGGAATATAGCATGTTAAAATAATTTTTCCAGATGGTGGCATACCAACGAATGTAATATAATAATTTTTTACTTAGTTTTAAAAATTGAATATGATTATAGGAGCAAGTAGAAAAATTTATTCAAGAAGTTGATAGAACAGAAGGTAATGTGGCTGTGCATTGCCAAGCAGGGCTCGGTAGAACTGGTACTATGATAGCTCTTTACTGTATGAAATAATACTATTTTCCAGCAAGGTCATTAATAGCATACATAAAGATGGTTAGACCTGGTAGTATTCATGGCCCATAACACCATTTTATTATTGTAAGCTTTACTATAAAATATAAATTTTTAAAGAAAGATTAAATTTTTTGTTATTTAAATTAAAATATCCTCTCAAAAATGTTAATTAATTAATTGTCTCATACCTTTTTTATTAAGTCTAAAGAAAAAGAATTTCTTCCCAAAGAAACATAAAAGCTTCAAGTTAAATATAATCCATTTCATTCAATGGGAGAAATTGATAAACACACCTCAGATTTAGATTTACTTGATTAACTAGATGACAATTGAGGGCTATTCACTATCATTTACTTCTTTAACTAAGCAAATATTTTTAACTTTATCTATTAACTTATTAAAATTTAAAAAAATAATCTTTAGTTCTTAATCTCTTTTCAAATCTATTTCGTTTTTGTATATATTAAATGTGTTAATCTTTGATGTCAATAAAAAAAATTATCCACTAATACAATTGCAAACAATTCTATTATTTTATTTTCTATAATATAAAAATTTCAAAAAATTCAAAACAAATAAATTTAAATTATCTATTTTATCAACAATTTTTCATAATTTCAATTCTTTGTCGACTTTATCTAGTTTATTGTAAAGTTTTTTTAAACTATTATAAGAAACTCCTTAAATTTATGTTTCTTTTACAAAATTTTTAATATGATAAATAGTTTTTTAAGACAAAACAGTATCTAAAATTATGAAATATTTTTTTGAATTTCTAAAATTTTATTCCAAAAATAACAAATTTATTTTGAAGTTAATTTTCAATATTTTATTTACATTTGTCAAAATAAATTAGCTTAAAAGACATAATAATTAATATTTTATGCTTAAGATTAGTCATTATATTATTTTTTAATCTTATTAATTTCTTTTATAATAACTAAATTTTACTGTATTTTTCAAAAATATTAAAATATAAGATCAGCGTACTGTAATAAAACATTGTCAAAAAAAGAAAATCTTCTTATTTTTTTATCTATATTTTGTCCTTAGCAGGGTGGCGAAGTGGAATCGCGTTGGGCTCATAACTCAAAGGTCGGAGGATCGAAACCTCTCTCTGCTAAAACTTTTTACTTCTTTAATTTTTAAAAAATTTATTCTTTAAAGAATTGAAAAGATACCAAAAAAATAAGACTTTCAATATATCGAAATTACTAAATTCAATTTTTTTTAAAAATATATTCACATAAAATAAGACATTTATTATTATTAATTATTAAATATTTTATTTTATTTTTAGATTCATTTTTTGAAATGGGCATGACGTTTTTCAGTGAAGGCTTTTATTCCTTCAACACAATCTTCGATTCTTAAATTTTAGGCCATAACAGAACTTGCAAAATCATAAACCTATCCTAAATCATTCATGTTTTTTTATTTGTAGAAAGCTTGCTTTCCAAATCCTAATGTTTCTCCACTATGAGAAGCTATTTTTTCTGCAAGCTTAAAAGTTTCCTTTTCTAAGTCCTCATTATTTTCAACATATTAATTAATCATACCATGTTGATAAGCTTCTTGTGCACTTATAGGATCACCTTTGAAAATTTAAAAAAAATAAATTTTAATATTATTCTTACATGCTTTAAAATATACCTGTAACAAGCATTTCAAAAGCTTTTTTTTAATTAGCCATTGATCTTATTAGAGCAACTCCTGGCGTAGAACAGAAGAGCCCAATTTTAACTCCTGGGCAACTAAATGAAGCACTTTTTGAGGCTACAATTAAATCACAAGAACATGCTAGCTAACACCCGGCTGCTGTTGCGAAATTGTGTACTTAAGCGATTGTAATTTAAGGCAAACTTTATTAGATATATGCCATCATATTAGCACATCTCTAAAATAACTATTTTTATTCTTCGTGTGCATTTTTATCTTATAATTCTTTGATTTCTTTTAAATCATGACCTGCACTAAATACAGTTCCTTCTGACTTTAAAATGATAACTTTTGCATAATTTTGACTAGCATAGTCTTAAGCAGCTATATCCTTAAATTATTCAGACAAATCTTTAACCATTTAAATACTCAAAGAATTTCTTTTCTTGGGATTGCATAATGTTAAGATACCTATTTTCTTATCGTTTAAAACTTCATATTTGAAGTTGTCATTCTTATTAACAACTCCAAAACATTTTTTAATCAAGCTTGATGACTTATTTAGCATTTTAAATCACTCTAATGTTGAATCTTAAATATCTTTTAATTTTGTTATACAAAAATTATATTTCAAATGAATAAATATTAATTAAATTTGATTAGACAAGGTAAGATATTTTTTAGAAATTGATGTATCTGATGTAATATTTGCTTTTTCATAAAAATATAATAATATTTTTTTAATAATTTATTTCCTGATCATAGGGTATTCTAAATAAATTAAATATTAATAAGTTTTTAAATGGAATTTAAAATATGTTTAATAATTTATTAATTCACTGCTTTTAGATAAATTAATTAGAAATATGGCAATAAATAAATTATTTTAAAAATAAACTAAGATATTTTACTTCAATCCATAAAAAAATTAATTAGATGACTTTAAAAAAATTAAAATTAATTTTCAAAATCTTATTTAATTATAAAAAGAATTAATAGATAAAACCTTTTAAAAGAATATTAGATTTTTAAAAAAATATGAAAATATCTTAAGATAAAGTTGTTAAATCAAAATGATGGATGGGAATATATTTATTTGGTATATTTTTAAAAGAAAAATATTAAATCTTGCAAATAAATTAAAATGGTTTTAAGCAATAATATAAATAAATACAAGCAAACACCATTACTTTTTATTTTAATTTTTAGAGCTATTGATTGAGTATATTTTATTGTAATATTTAAGTTAGTTAATTAAGACAATATTATCAGCTATTTTAAATAATAGCCTTTAATGGTATAACACCACTTATGGATCTCCTCTCATTATTGCTATCTATGTAATATAATTTCCACTTGGATATAATTGTACCTTAAATTGTAGGGAGAGGTTTTAATATAAGTTAAATTGTTTAAATTTCTTCATTAGCAGAAAAATCAAACTCTTTCTTTTCGCTTAAGTTATCAAAGTATTTTTCTGGTACTTCTTCAATAAACATTTTAGAAATAGGCCACTGTTTTGATTTTCTTCTAATCTCAAAGTTAAGAACCTACTTTTCATTTTGCTTAAAAACTATTTCATTTTTATCATAAGGATGTTTAAAAACATCAAAAGAAAATAGCTCATCAGAACCCTTTAACAAATTAATTGCAGGAATATTGTCTTGCTTTAATAAATCTGGCTGCAATTTATTAATAACTTAAGTTTACTAATCTTCTCCACTCGGAGTTAATCCAAAATTGTTTGTCAAGGCTTGCTCATTAGGTGGATTTGAGAATAACTCTTCAAATAAAATAGCTTTCTTCTTCTTTTTAGGGTTACCTTTTTTAGAATCTTATGATTGCTATTATTATCCCTATTCTAATACAATCTACTATTCAGGTGCAGCTGATTATTTTTAATCATTTAGTTTATTTTCTTATTGCTAACCTTCACTATCTTGTTAAATCTAAACTACTTATTATTGTTATTGTTGTTATTGCTGCTACTACTACTATTATTGTTAAATCTGAGCTTATTACTGTTAGATTTATTCAGTTTTTCCTAAAGAGGAAGGAGCGATATCCTCTGCATTATTTCCATTTTGCTAAAATCTTTTATAAATTTATTTTAATTCCGGATATAGCTAACAAAGCTTTTTTTCAATTAAGTATTCTATGGTTTCAATTTCTTTTGTTTTAAGTAATTTTCCTACACCTTGACAGATTTAACACTTTTAATCACCTTGAACTTGGGAATTATCGCCACCGCAATTATAGCAAGTGTAATCAGTATATTTTGATCTATCATATTCAGTTTGAGGAGGCGCAATTTAAATATTTTAAAATTAAGCGTCTTGTGAGGAGTTCTAATTTTAAGAAATAATTTTAAATTTAAAAAATAAAGCAAATATATTTACTATAAATTTCTATCCAATAGGATATTATAACTGTGTGCTCTTAGATAAATCTTTTTCAGAAGGTTTGATGTTGAATTAATCTGAGCTAGATGAATAATCTTCACTAACTTTTAGATTAATTATATATTCTAATGGGTTTTACTATTGTTAACTACTAATTTGCTTTTCAAAACATCTTTATAAGTTTATATCATCTATAATATTAATGTAATCTGAATTTGGAACTCTCATCCAACTTAATTAAATATCTCCATTATATTTTATCATTTTTTTAATTAGTTCTTTTATTCTAGTCAAATCTATGGGGTGCTCATAGATCTCATAGGTATTATTTTTATATTTAAACTAAATTACAACTTGTTTTTGGCTCATAATTTATTTTTATGAACTACTAATTTTTTTTACCTACTATTATTAAAGAAGACAAACAATTAATTATAAATGTACTAAAGTAATTTGCAATTAATTTAATTATTATTTATTTTAAAGATATATGTATATATGTTATTCATTCTTATAAACTCACTCACTTCTTATTAAACATATATAGAAAAGATTGATCAGATAATTATTAATATATGTTATATAAATCCATATTTATCAGACTCCTTTTAAATACTTTACTAATACTTAAAATAATACAATATATATATATATATATATATATATAAATAAATACAATATAATCAACAATAAGTATAGTTTTATGGCTCTATTTCATCTTTATTTCAGTTGAGGAAACTCTTAAGATATTTAAAGAGAAAAAGTAAATTAAGTAGTGCTTAATATAGAAATAATGAGATTATAGATAAATTAAGGTCTTAGTAAAAAAAAATATTTTTAGCAAATTCAAATATTGGTTAGTTGTTAAGATTATTATTAGGAATTTTTTTAGCTATCAGAAATGTTTTAGGTAAAAGTGGTAGAAACTTTACAAAATGAATCAGATGAAAACTTTTTTCTAATTGCCTCAAAAGGAAACTAAGGATTCGAATAAAGTTAAATTAGTTTATGGATGCTTGGCATTAAGAATTAAAAATCAGAAGTAGGGTGAAGGTAGACGATTGAGGAAAGAGATTTAATTTTTTCGTCCCAAATATTTTCAGCAACGCTTTCAACTAAAAAGCAACTACAAGAAGCAATTATTGAGGATTTAACGTACATTGGACTGAGTTCAGAGTGCATAAAACAAAGATACAAGATAAATAATCCCTATTTTAAAAAGATTAAAATAGTTTTTATTAGTTTTTTAGTAAGTAATAAGTTGAAAAATTTATTCTAAATGAAATAATTAACTTGATAATATTGCAGATTACTGTGACCTAGAATTTTAGAATATCTTACAAAAAATGTAAATGGCGTAGGAAAGGAGAAGTTAAATTATAATTTTAGGCATATATCTGTTTCTGTGCTTATAATATCTTTTAGTTTGTAAGCTCCATCACAAATTTTAACAAATTCTTTTACTCCAGGAGGATAAATTTCTTCTAGTTTGCTTGAAATATACAAGCAAGAAACACCAATCTTTTAATAGTGGTCTCTTAATATTTGTATTCCATCCTGATAGCATAGTCTGCAATAGATATCTAGCATGTATATACACATGAAGATGGTTTCTTCTTTCAATTCGTATTTTATGGAAACTTCAGTAAGCCAGTCAATAAGAATACATCTCATAGTTTCATTTATCTAAGTATGCATGTCTTTTAGGTCTACGTTATCTTTACATAAATATCTCTCCTTTTATGTAATAAATAAAACAATTAAAAATTTTAAGCTATTTTAAGTAAGTTTATTTGTTTGTTTACTTGATGAGCTTACAAATATTCGAATATTTCTTATGCATATTCAGCTACATAAATTGGATTCGAAATGAATTATCGATCAAAAAAATTAATTTTTTCTATTTAAGTACTTTTGAGTGTGTTATAATTTGTTTCGTTGATAATGTGAAATTCTTTCAATTTGTCATTTTCTTAGCAAAAATTAATTAATTAGTTTTGATTTTACTCAATCATACTTTGAGAAGTGTTTAAAAGGTCAAGATTTAAAATATTTTATATCAATTAACTTTCTGATGAGGAGTTAATTTTTTCACTCTCATCAATCATCTAAAAGCTTTTTTCAGATTAAGCTAATTCTTTATTAATTTCTTGATTAATATTCTTCGTTTATTGATTTTTATGAACTTCACTCTGAAAATTGTGCTAAAATGTTAATACATTTTCCTATATTTTTTAAATATTTAAAAAGTGCTTCTTAGAAGTAAATTTTATTTACTTTATTTTGATCGTCTTGAAGTAAGTTGAAGTCTTAAGCAAACGGATTAAAAACCTTAAATTGCTTTTGTAAAGGCTAACTATGAAAATAGTTATTGCTATTTACTCCATTTTCATTTATGACCCTTCCAAATACTCTATGTTTGTTGGTTCCTCTTTGTTGGAATTCTTGTGTTTCCAATTAATTAATTTACTGTACTTTTTATGTTTTTTCTCCTAAAACATAGTTTTTGAAAGGGGGCTACTAAATGTTTTCTTTTTTGTCTTGGAAATTATTTTAAGATAGGAAATGTTAGCTCCTCCTATTATGTTCAATTTTACTCTCCCACTATGCAATATTAAAATAAATAAAAATGAAATCATTCTACTTCTTATAAATTATTTTACCATAATGAAAGTAAGTAGTCAGTCGTGCCTTCTAATTTTCTGAATCAAATTAATTTTATTGAGTTAAAAATTATAAATGAAAGCAATTATTTATTAAAGTAGTTTTACCTCTCAAAGCATCTAGGTTTTAGGTGGGAATTTATTTTTAAAAATTTTTTATTAAAATTTATAATCTATAAGAATTGAAATTCTTAATTATCGACACACTATATATATATTAATCAGAAGTTATTCTCAATCATTTAGACAAAGGGATTTAAATTTCATTAGATATTCAGTTTTTTTCACTCTTAATTTATAAATAATTTTTTAATCAAATAATCACTTACTTTTATAAATAAAATATAACCATTAAAAGCAAACTTATAAATAACTAATTTAATTATTATTTATGAGCAATATAATAATAACTATAGTTATAAATTATATTATGAAGTATACGCTCAGATTATTACATAAAATAAATTAATAAATATTTTACAAATTCAGTCACTTTAATATCAAATAACTTAGTTTAAAATTTAAAAAAAAAAAATAATTTTTTAATTATTAAATAGATATAAAAAAACAAACATTATTATTCAAAAAAATATTAATTTTTATACTTATAAAAGCAATTTTTAATTAAGATAAATTTTTTTGACATAAAAGTTTTTGTTTTAAATTTTAAAAAGTATTTCCTGATCTTAAATGAAAAAATATATATTTATGAATATATTCTTGATAAAATTAAATAAATGGCTATGTATGATGAAAAGGCTATTTTATAAATAGTCTTGCAACTAAAAAATAAAATATCATTTCAATTAATAATCATTACATATTGCTTAATTATCTAAAACTGATATGCTTTTAATGTGTCTTATCTACCCAAAATATCTATTTATTGATTAAATCTAAATTATTTTTTCTAAATTTAGAAAATAACTTAAATTAAATGAAATAAACTTTATTTTTCTTCATATTTAAATTTTCAATAAAATTTTTTGATTTAATTCTACTTTAAAATTTAAAATAATTTACAAATTTAAAACAATATCACTAACTTTATAATTAAATTTTTAACTTATAAAATTATTCATATAAAAATCAGTCTTAAAAATTCATTTCAGTATAAAAATTAAATATTTATTTGTACTTAGATAGTAAAAAAGAAAAAGCTTTATTCTTTATAATATTTGTTTGTAAATTAAAAATTATAAATTTATTAGATGGAATAATTTAGCTAAAAACAAAAAAAATGGATTCCAACAATATCTTACTTAGTGTTTCAAATAATAAAACAATTATCTTATTTAGTTCATCAAGATTTAAACATAAAAGATGAAAAAATTAAGGAATAATCTATTTATTTTAGGATTTCAGACATAATCATTTGCTTTTTTTTAATAATTCTACTAGGGTTAATAATATTAAAGCATAAAGCTTAAAAAGCTTAAAGGATATTGATTTTTGCTATCTATTTTATTAACTTGCTACTTTCGTGTATATTTTTAAATATTTTTTATGTTACAGCTAGCGATTCTTTATATCAAGATTACTAATAGTATGAAATCTTAAAAATGATCGCATTATTAGAGTGTTTACTATGCGCTAATATATTGAATAGATTGCAAAAAAAAATGTTAAAAACAATTTTTTATATCTTTTTATTTTATTTATGCCTTTTAAATATAGATTTGAAAAGTACTTTAAATGATATTTTTGCAACTCTATACTTTGGATTGGCTATTTCTGTGTACACGTTTAAATACTATATCAATAATAAGATCTGTATAAATAACCTAATAAATATGAGTTTTATTGCTTAAAATAATGCTAGTAAGTCCTATAATAAACATGATCAATTAAATATAATCAATCATTAGTAATAGCTAGAATTTTAAAATTAAAGTAGTTCTCCTATAGTTAAATTAGAACTTGAAAATGGCTAATTGCTTTAGAATCAGAATTTGTTAAATAAACCAGATAAATATGCGTTTGATTGTCAGATAAATATAAAATCTTAAAGTTTTGAAAATTCAAATATCATAGAGCTTGCTCATTAAAATACTGATGAAAAATTTTCAAAACTTATTACAAGAAAAGGAAGCTAAAATAATTTGGAAAGCAATAAAAATTCTATGACATCTTATAATTAATTTTAATTTTTTGGTAACAATATAAATCTTGGCTAACACTTTTAAAAACCTAATAAGATAACGAAAAGCTTAAATAAATCCAAGTTTTCTATTTAGAAAAAGATAGCCAAGCTAAAGACTGTTGGTTTTTAAGAAATTAAGAAAAATAGCTTTTTATAAGTAAAAAAGGAATTTCCTTTATAAATGATATTAGAAAGCATAAATTTAGGAGTCTTGTGCTATGATGTAAATTTAATAGATGATTTTTATTTTTTTAATTTATATTTTAATTAGTTTAATAGCAAAAATGTTACTTATGTTAACAAGTAAATTTAAGACATTTTTAATGAGAAAGACAGCTCAGAAATACTTAATATTATGAAAACTTTTAGAAACTACATGAAACCTAACCAAAAAGAGTTTGCTAAAAAATTTTAAACAACTAGAAATCTTGATTTAGTACCAAATGAGCTATTTTAGGATTTAGCTTGTATTTCCTAACGCCCTAAATCAAATACTGATTAACAATTTTAAAGTATTAAATTTAATGCTTCAATACAAAATATGTAAAATTTAGCATCAATTTTAAATAATGAGCATGGTGAATTTTTGGATTAAAACTCAAGTACTATAAAAAATTTATAACCTTAAAACTAAAGTAAGGATATTATTTTTTAATATGATTTAAAGTATAAAAAATTATTATTTTTATATATAAAAGGTGAATCTTAACTTAAGTAGTCTTTTTATTCTAATTAATACCTTTTAAAATCTTAAATTGATGAAATTATTCAAATTATCAAAAATAAGATCTACAACGAATAAGATTTAAAATTTCTTAAAATAAAATTTTTAGCAGCTCCGAAAAATATATCTATTTGTAAAAATAGTTAAAATCTATATCTAAAAAGTTCATCCTTTAGTCTAAATCAACCATAATAAAAAGAAAAAATAATATAAATTACTATGGCTCCTATATTAGTTAAAAAAATATGGTAGATTCTATTTATAATAGAAGATGTAACCCATTTTAACTAAATAAAGGTATTAGAATCACTAAATAAGAATAAATCATTAATGCTATCACAAGTATCTCATGAAATTAGAAACCCAATCAGTTGTATTATAGCGATGCTCGAAGAAATACAATCGGTATTATTTAATCAATTTATCAACTTTTATTAACTTTAAATTTTACTATTTTCAAAAAAACAAATATTTTTTAATAAATTAAAATTATTTTTGAGTCAGTTAAAAAAATTTCTTGAGTAATTCAAATTTTATACTTTTACTGAGGTTATTTTTTTAGCTAGGAAAAACATTATAGCAATATTTTCTAATTAATTAAATATTCAAAAATATTTCAATCACACTTTTTATAAACAGCGATTATTTATTTATTTTTTATATTTTATTATTTATAATTTTTCAAAGTTATACTATTATTATTAATTAATTATGTTGAATTCTAAATACCAAATGTTTATTAAATTAAAAATTTTATTATATAGATTTCAAAAAATAGTTAAAATTAAATTTATGATTGCACATAATCAGCATTATAAAGTAGTAAACTGTTGCTTAACTTATTAAATGATTTACTTGATATGTCTTAAATAAAAGCAGGAAAATTCAAATTAGTAATAGAATAATTTAATTTATGCTAAATACTCTAAGAAATATAACAGATGATGCAACCTCTAGCTAAAAATAAACAAAACACGATAATTCTTTAAGTAGAAGAAGCTATTTAAAATAAAGTAGCCAATTTTTAATCTGATAAATACAGGATACGCTAAATACTTATAAATTTAATAAGTAATTCTATCAAATACACGTATGGTGGTAATATTTACATTACTTTGACACAAGAAAGGCTAGATGATCGCTATTTTAGGATTTCTGTTAGAGATGAAGGTGTAGGAATCAAGCAAGAATTTAGATAAAAGTTATTTTAAGCATTTGGTAAACTTGATGATACTGAATCCTAAACTAAAAATAACCCTCAAGGAGTTGGACTTGGTTTAATGATTAGTAATACTATAGCTAAGAATTTAAAGCCTGATTAATAGAATTTGAGCCAACATGCAATATTTATCCCAAAAAATAGTTCATTATATCATTTACGTTCTTAAATAACTCCTACCTAATAATAATAATAATCTTCCTACAGTTATCGCTCTGTAGGAAATAAAATAGATAATAGGGATAGTAAATAAACAATAGCACCTTCATATTTATCCTCTTTTTCTATTGAAGAAGGATTAATTTTGAATGAAGAAGTATAAAAAGGCACTGAATTTTACTTTCTTGTATATAATTTTCAATAAGTTGAATTAAAATAATAATAAGAAGTTGCATAATTCAGTAAAAGCCCATGCCATAATCATAAAAGAACTTCAGTTTTTTCTTAAATAGATAATTTATAATAAGAGCAACTTCTTTATCCCTTTTAAAAAGAATCATATAAAAATGGATCTATCAATAACATTAATTAGTAAATTTAAGAAAGAAGCTAGACTGCAATCGAAAGCGAGCCAGATTCATTTGATGATAACCCTTAAAGTTATACATCAAGCTTTAATGATAACTAAGAAAAAATTAAGAACAATATCAAGTATATAGCAGAAATGTGTCCCTAAAATGAAGAAATTCCAATTTAAAGCGATAAAAATAGTTATTTGTATATTTAAGATAATTAAAAATATAAAGTTAGCTTACTTTTAAAAGAAATATAATTACAGATAAGTGATAAATAAGATGTAAATATTATCAACTAAAGGTCAAATGATAAATATTTTTTTTCAAAAAAATAAATCACTCAAGGAATGTAAGATATTATAAAGAAGAGCTCTATGAGAAAAAAATAGTATTCTACATTTTTTGACACTGAAATTAACATTTTAATTGCAGATGATGATTAATTTAGTTCTTTTGCGCTGAAAATAAAAATTGCCTCTGCATTTAAGTAATTTAATAAAAATCTAGCACTTTGTTTTACTACTGTTTATTCAGGAGAAGAGTGTATTAGAGAGCTAGTTAAGACATAAAAATGTTATTAATTTCTTTTTATAGATGCTCAAATGCCAGAAATAGATGGATACGAGTCAATTAGATAAATTGATTAGCTTAATTTAAGAAATAACCAATTATTAGAAAAGGAAACAAAAGAAAAATAAATTTTTAGCTAACTTCAAATTATTATGTGTTCAGGCTTTTAAAAAGAAGAAGCAAAACTTAATATATACAGAATTAAATATTACCTATAAAAACCTGTTGAAGATAATTAAATTTTAGAAATAATAAAAAATATTTTTATAGAAAACCATCTTGAATTACCTTAAGAAGTCTAAAATAAAAATTAAACAAAATGAATTCATCATAAAGTCTTTTTCTTAATATTTAAATTTTTAATAATTCAATAAATAAAATTGTATGAAAAACTATTAAATCCGATAAATTCTTTTTAAGTATAATTAATTAAAAATAATATGTAAATAAACAAGCTTTCATTTATATCTATGCTAACTATGAATTTATCTTTACTGTAATGCTACTAAAAAAATAAGAAATTAGCAAACAAATTTTCAAGTCATTTGACATTTTTCAAAAAAAATAAAAGATTTTTAAAAGTTTAATTTTTAATGTTAAATTCATTACTATTTAAGGACGAGTATCAATTTTTTTTTCTACTTTTAAATTCTAAAATCATGAATAATAAAATGTGTATTTGCTTTGTTTTTGAAAATTTACTTAATTTTAATTACATTAAATATTATCAATCATTAATAAAATGAATCAAAAAAGAATCTAATATTGTACTTTTTAGCTTAGCGCAACCTCAAATAATTTTATAAACTTATAGAAAACGTATTATCTATGTTAAAATTCATTGATTGAAGTTAAATACCCTGTATTTTTATAAAAATATGATATCTAAATTGTTCATTCAAAAAAATAAAAGAAAATTTGGATTTTGCTTGAAAATAAATTTAAACCAAAATATAATAACTTAATAAAGTTAGTTTGTAAAATTTAAAAAAATTATATGATTTCTATAAATAGAAAATTGTAATTTCTTTTAATATATTTAAAAATAATATAGATTGTTTTGTATTATCTTATTGTTGGTTAATATTTTTATTATTTGAAACCTAATATATTTAATAATTGAAAATTAATTAATTATAAAAGTCAATTTAGAAAATAAAATAGCAAAATAATTTTAGAATAAAAAGTTATCAAAAAAGTCTGTAATCTTAAACAAATATGTTTTTATTTAATATAAAAATAATATTTTTCAGCTTTATATTGATCTTTTTTACAATATTTGGGTGTGATGAAGGATGTCTTATATGCAATCAATATAATAAAGAGGATATTTGTTCGTTATGCATTGATGGATATAATTATATAATCTCATCTTCAAAATGTGAGAAAAGTACTTGTGAGTAATATCAATACATTAGCAACGAAAACAATCAATCAAATTGTGTATCTTTATGCAAAAATAACTAAATTCCATAACAATCTAATTAATCCTGCTAATCAGCAAATACTTGTCCCATTCAGTACATACAACCAACTCAAATATCATAAGGTAGAAATATAACAGATGTATTTTTACATGAAAACGGATATCTAATAGCAATCTACAACAATTTCTTCAGCTATTTTGAGATTTAAACAGGTAATTATATAAGATCACAAACATTCAATTCATCAATCTAAACTATACTCAGGTTGAATTAAACTATCTATCTTCTTAATGACTAAAATCAAGTTTATGAGTGGATTGAAGAAACTGCTCAGCAAAAATTCTTAGTAAGAATTCAATTTGGAAGACTCAATACCTATTCTAGCTTTATTTCAGTTATGAATTAACTAACAACTGATAATCAATAAACAAATTCTATTTATATTTCTTCCTATCAAAATTTAAATAACACAATTTACTTTACTGGTCTTAATTAATAAAGTTAAAGCTTCTAAATTTCCTACCCAAACCATGCATTTCTTTCAAATAATTACATATTATTATAAAATAGTAACTATTCTATTTAGATGGCATATTTATAGATAATTGATAATTAAATATAAATTAAAAGCCTTTTTAATAATTATATGTGTCAAGGTATAAATGGTTTATTTGCATAAATGATTAATATTCAAATCCAGCAGTAATTATATTTCGCAATCACATTTACTCAAACTAACGGATTTATATTATTATCTTAACAAAATTAATCATGCCAATTTTTGTTTTAAAATTATTAATAACCACAAAAAATGTTGCTTCTACCAATTTATCTAACAGATTAAAATGCTTATTCATATTTTTTAGCAATTATATTCAACGGATCGTAAATTATGCATTTCTATGATATTAGCTAAAATTTAAATGAATTCTAATATACCCTCACTGCTTAAGCTGTCGATGTTGTCTAATTAAATTTGAATAATAAAAATAACGCATATAAATTATATGCTCTAAATATCAATTAGTAATTAGATAGTTATCAATTGTAATATGATTCTTTAAATTAGAACATAACAATAAATAAAATAAATACTCAATAATTATATATTAATAATCCATCTCAACTATTTTTAGCCCAAAACTTAATGATAAGCAACAAAATAATTATGTGTGTGGTTTCTTAAGATATTTAGATAATAGACTTAATAAATGATTAAATTATAGGAGTGACTGCAAGTTTTATTGAAAAATAAAATTATAGCACAAATCAAATTAATAGTATCAACTATGATGAAGACTCTAATTTAGTATTAAGCTGCTCCAAGGATGGTAAAATTATTGTATGGAATATGTTAGATCCATTAAACCCTATATTTTATTCCCAAATAATTTTTCCAAATTAGTTATGCCTAAATGTTTTAATGCTTTAAAGCTAGGTAGGAGTTGGTTTGTTAACTAAATCTATTATTTTATTTGATGTATACAATAATAGTATTAATTAAATAATTGAGATTAATTAAAATTACTATTCAAATATTCTAGTTTCAGGATCTTATTTATTTTTAATATACAATTCATAAATTTTTGTTTGGGCAGATATATCATAACCTATAAGTTAATTGAATTTTACTTAAACAGTAAAAAATTCATATATTTCTCAATAGATGAGAGTATATTTGATGGATTCAAATTACAATATGATATTCTATGATTTTGATCCAAATCTTCAATAATTTAAAATATCTTAAATAATACAGTTAGGCATAAAGTCATTAGTTTATAGCTTTTTGTTCAATTTATCTACAAGCGCAGGTAAATTTTTATTTTTATTCAAAAATTTATATCAAAATTATTTATTTATTTAAAAAGGTTCTTTGTTAATGTTTAATAATTTACAAAACCAACTTTTTATATTTGATTAAGATTTGAAATTATTATACCAACCTTATTAATTTATTGGAAATCAAATTGTACACATATATTAGTATGATGACAAAACATATTTTGTCTTAATGTATGCTCCTCTATACAATTAAGGTTATCCTTACTATACTTCTAGCATAACTCTGAATACAACTATTTAGTTCACCCATTATTATGACTTCATTTTAGGATCTTAACTCTTGACTGTTGCATAATATTAGCAATAATACCCTTTTGTTAAAATAGTTCATGTCTAACCATAAAGTCCCACTTCTACTTTTGGAGAAGGTAGAGTTTATACACAAACTTAAGCATTACAGAGAGCAAAGAAAATATCAACTCCTAATGACAAAATTTCTAATTGTGTAACAAATGCTTAGAAAACAGTTTATGTAATAGGCTCTACAACTGGATCATTAATAGTAATTCCAGAAAATAAAAATAGTTATATTTAATAAATATATTAAATGCCTAATTTAATTTAAGGAGATTCATTGCAATCTGTTTTGTAAAATTTTAATTTAGGATTGATTTATTATGTTTCTAGCTATTATATTTTCACTTATAATTTACATACCTAGCAGTTTTATTCGAGGTTAGATTTCGTTAGTTCTCAATAAAACATTACTTCTCATAATAAAATTTAACAAATTTTAATCTATGAATTACCAAATTTAGTTTTGACTTTTTCAAATCAATTACTTATTTTAAAAAACGAAGATACTTAAAAAGCTTATCAAATATCTACTAGCAACTAAAACTCTTAATTAACATATATCAATGGTTGTGTTTATGATTATTAATTAAATACTATTATAGTATACGGAAATGCACTTCTATAATATTCGCTAGATTTAACTTAATATAAAATTTTATCACAACCTAATCATTAAGAGTTTTAAGCTTGCTTTTTCTAAGATATTGTTATTTTATGTAAGATTATTTCTAGCTAGATAGTAATTTACAATAAATAATAACAGTTTTAAATAGTTTAAATAATATAAATCACTACATTTTAGACTTTTAGCATGATAGGGGATGAGAAATATTAAAATATTTTAGTTTATTCTAATAATATAGAAGTCTATAGTTTTGATGGTAATTATATCTCGAGAATAAGTTCTATATAATCAAATATATCATAAATAATAATGACTGAATAGCATGTTATAGCATTCACATCACTAGGTAACTAAAATAAATTTTTTTTATTAAATTTCATTTATGTATACTTCTAGCTATAATTCATTATTTTTATATTTACATTTAAAAAGGAGCATTTATTTTCACTAGATAAAATCTTGTCTAAGTTGCAAGTTTCTAACCACCAGGAGCCACTTTGGTTAAAGGCTATTACTTTTCTGAAATAAATACTCTAGCTTATATCACTAATGAGATAAGATACGGATAAGTAAAATTCTATAGTTTAGATACTTTGTAATCCACAGGAAGCGTTGTAAGTACTTTTCCAGAATTAGGTATTGGCACTGTCATAAATATATTCTATGATTCAGCAAATAGCGCATTTATATTTGCAGATACATATGGAAATTTTTATTACACTCTTTATGGGTCCTAGCTGTATGTGTTCAATGTGATAGGAATTTATGAATTTGAGCAACAATTAATAAGTGCTCCTATTGACTTTTTTGTTGATTTTAGGACAAATTAAATGTACATATATAACTAAAATTCAGTTTGGATTGCCTACTATAATCTACTTATTAAAACTGGAAAAAAAATGATTAAATCAAACTATAAATTTTTTTTTTCCATCTTAAATGAACAAAATAATAATCAACTAATTTATTGTGACTAAAATAATAATATATTTTTATATTAAAATCAAACCATTAAATTTCTAAATTAATAATAATAAGATATCATAGATATGAGAAACTTCGTATATAATAATACAGTAATCTATACTATAAGCACGAGGGATTAAATAAATGTCTTTTAAAATGTAAGCTTATCATAACCTGCATATTAAATAAATATTAGTTTGAGATAATATTTATTTATTGATTAAAATGTGATATTGATTTAAACTATTAATAATAATTTAATTGATTTTGATTTTATAAATAACTAAATTTTATAATAAATCTAATTACCTGCAAATTCATTAGTAACATCAAAGCTTAATTTGACAACAGCTAATGGGTCTTATTTTTTGTTTTTGTCTCTTAGTACAGGAGCTGTTATCAAAATAGATTTAATTTAGAAATAGTTTATTATTAACTAAAGTCTAGGGCTGAATGATATTATTTCTAAAATAACAAAATACACTTAAGGATAAATAATTTTGATTACAAAAACTGGAAATTTAATTAATATAGATATTAATACCTTTTAAAAAAAAGATTTATAAATAAATAATGACATTTTATAAAATATTAATGCTCAAAATGATTTAAAAGTTAATCAAATATAGTATTTTGAAGTTGATTAACTAAATGATAGATATTTTATAAGTATTATTTCTGAAAATAAGCTAGGAGTTTATAAATTAAGTGATAATAGCCTGATTAAATATTTAGATTTCCCAGATGTTTAATTTAAATAGGTTGTAAATACAAAGAAATTTATTATTCTGTCTTGCTAATTCTAGTTAAATATATATAATTAATAGCTATAATACTTAAATTTTATCAGAAGAAGTAATTAATATCAAATAACTAATATTATTCCAATTACTGATAATATCTTGCTAATTATCTATCTTTAGTAGCTAGAAATTATTTTATTAAATGAAACAAGTGGTTTTATAAATTCTATCAATTAAATTAAATTTTTTTATCCAAAACTCGCGTCGTTTAATATAAATAGTAATTCATAGTTGCAAATACTAATTTTACATTAATCTGGAGTATTTGAGGAAATAATTACATTAGATTATTTATAATAATCAATAAATAATTCTATAAATAATAATAATAATAGAAGTAGTAGTAATTAATAAGTTTGCTAATATGAGATGCAATACACTTCAGCTTAGTAGATATAGGCTTAATTTAATAACATTTACGGCTTTTAGAATTCACAACCAACAAATTATTACTTTTCTGTTTTAGTAGATAAACAAATAAATAATTTATCTTTTCTTTCCAAACAAAATATACAATTCGTCTTAAGTCCTTAAAATGTGTAAGAAAATCAATTGTTTCTAACTTAAAACTCATTTTGGAATATTTAATCGAATGCTAGTGTTTACAATTTCAATATGATATTTTTAAACTAAAGCGCTTAATATACATTTTCATAATAATCATAGAGTATTATTTTTTAGAATTGCAATATTTAAGATTAGAACATAATCTAAGGGACATCTTTAGTTTTTTAAAATATTTAGCAAATATAAATGATAAATATGAATATTAGTTCAATCACTTTAATTTCAAATTAAAGTAGTGTTTTGAGTTAATAATAATAACTATTTTAATTTTAAAACATCTCCTACATATTAATTGAAAATCTATTTATTACAAATTTAACATAATAAGTAGGGAATTAAGAGCTAATGGTATTCCAAAATATTGATAAAATAATTTTTTAAAATATCATAATTAAAGATAGTTATTTATCGAACACATTACTAAACCTTATATAAATAAATTTATTAAAAATATAAAATTTCACAATCATAAACTGCAAAAATATTTAAGTTTAACAAAAATAAAAATCAAACAGATAATTATAATAATCAAATCAATTCTATTCGATAAATTTGTAAGGTATAGTTTTGACCTAGATAATAATTTTTAATGCTCATAATAATAATGATTTATGCTTAATTAAATCAAGTAGATAGTACATCACCAACTAATATACAATGACTCTTGATTTGGATAAAATATTTATAAAATAATCAACTATTACTGGTAATAAATTCCCAATATAATTTAATAAAGACATCTAAAATAATTTATTATCTATTTCGAGCTCCAATATTTAAATAGATAACATGAACTACAATAATAATTATGGAAATATAATGATTAATAATTCTGATTTAGTTGAGATAAATAATAGCTATTTTAATAATAATATTGGTATTGAGGGTTCATGCCTTTAACTTATAAATAACTAAAATTTAATAATATATCAATCAAATTTTTCTAAAAATGTAGCTTAAGCTAGTGGTGGATCTCTTTATTTATTAGATATTAACAATATTACGATTGATCAAAATACAAAATTTAAAAATAATGTAGCTTAAATAGGTGGAGCTATGAGAATTTTGTATAGCTAGCAAAAGTATCATATATACCTATATAGTTTTAATACGATTTAGGCATAATTTGATAGTAATTTAGGATAAATTTATGGAAATGATATTGGAACTTATCCTTATTATTATTTAATTTTTTAAGAAAACGATTTTAATAAGAAATCACTAATTTATAAAGGGTAATTATTTAATTAGGAATAGGAAAATCTTATTCTTGAAAATATATAGAGCGGAGGAGGTATTAAACTCTTTTTATAGTTATAAGATTAGTACAATCAAAGTGTAATAATTAATAAATAATCATTTATGAGCAACTTTTATCCTTAAACTTTAATCTAAGAATTATAGAAATATAGTTTTGAAATATTATCAAATTCTACGAATGATATCATAGAAATAAAAGGAGATAGTATATCGAATTTACATAGTTATGATCAAATTTCAAATAGCTTTTTGTTTAATAATCTCTAAATTTCTGGTTTCCCATTGTATCAGATAAATTCTACTTTTCTTTAAATTAAGGTAAATGATTGGTCATAAAATATTACTTTAAATATATCATCAAATTTTAGAAATTGCAAAATAGGTGAATATTATTATTAAGTTTCCAAAAATATAGTAAACTGTGTATAGTGTAGTAATTAAACATACTCTCTTTTAGATCCGATAGATGCAACAAATATTACTCTTTATGATAAATTATAGTAAAATATAAGCAATTATATATGTAAAAAGTGCCCTGAAGGTTCTGTAAGCTGCTATTCAGATATAATAATCCTATAGTAAGGATATTGGAGGGAAAACAATCAAACGGATGCAATATTTTAATGTAATTTGATAAATCCAGGTATCTGTGATCCTACCAAATAAAATGGATGTATTGAAGGTCATATCGGACCACTTTGTGAAACATGTGACTATTTTGGAGTTGTATTCAAAGAAAATACATATTCTTAGAGCATATCTACTATAGGATGTAGTAAATGTGCTTCAGATGTTCTATAGCTTGTATTTGTAATATTACTTCTATCTCTTTTGGCAGTATATTTAAGCTTATCAACAGTTATTTTTATCAAATAATATGTTTATACAAGTACACTGACATACTTAAGATTGCTAAAAACTGTGCCTTTTTCTAATAGTTGTGTTTTAGACTAATCTAACTTTGTAATAAAAACTTTAATAAACTATTTTTAAATATAAGCTGTTCTAATAAGCCTTAATTACTAATTAATACCAAGTAAATTAAATGTAATTACCTACTATACAGGTTCACCAGTAACTAGTGTAGCTTTAAATGGATAATGCCTTTACAAGTATATTGGATCTTCTATAAACAGTCAAAATGATTTAGTGATAAGGTCTTATCTTTACCTTTTATTACCTATATTTTTCTTTTTTTTACTTTATTTCTTCTTCTTTGCTGTTAATTATTTGTTTAAGTTGAAATTAAATAAGTTCTACAAATATATCTTGTGCTATATGATTTTCTTTTTCTTTTAGCCTAATAGTATAGCATTTTTTGTTAGTTCACTATCTTGTAGATAAATAGGAAATAAATAATATGTAACAACAAACCTAACACTTCTTTGCTAGGATATCTCATTTTAGCATTTTAAGTTGTATTCCTTACTTCCTCAATTACTTTTTTGGTCTTTATTTCCTATTTATATTTTTATTAGATTTTTTAGTGATTATAAAAAAGCAAAAAATTTAAATTATTGCACAATAAATTTAAAATATGGATATTTTTATATGGAATATAAAAATAAATTCTTTTATTGGGAGTTCTTAAGAATCTACACTAAAATTTGTATAGTATTAATTACAAATTTGTTGAATTAAATTAAGAATACTTAGTAAACTCTAAACATTGTAGTGATAAGCGTATATATATCTCTCATTAGGTAATATCAACCATTTTTGAATAGGTATAATAACTTTTATGAATAATATAGCTTTATAACTATTCTTATAATGTATCTGCTTTAATAATTATCTTTATAATTAAATGATCCTCTAATATAGTTATCAATATTCGCTTTTCACATGTTATTAACTACTTTCTTACTTCTAATTATTCTAAAAATGAAAGTAGTTTCTGCTAATAATAAATACTTAAACTGCTTCTTGGTATGTATACTTGGTAATCGGATATTTAATAAATATTTTAAAAATAGAGACAATAGTTTTAAAGCATTATTTTTGTGGAGAAAGATTTATATAAACTTAGGTTATATTAGAAAATAAATTTTTGTGAATTAAATTGAATATTTATAGCATTTTTCACAGAAGAGAGAAAAACTTTACAGTTCTTAAGGATGTAAAACAATTATTCTAATTAAATAATATTATTTAATATTTAAAATTTTATTAAATTACTTATATTTTTATTTATAAAAACTAGAGCTAATTACTTAAGATTAGATTGAATAAAAAATTAAAATGATTTCATAGACCTATACATAATCACCTCCGCTAAAACCATAAGAAGAAACACCTATTCACAGAAATTCTAGATTTATTTTAAGTTTAAGAGATTAAGATGTATTAGATGTTTAAAATTCTCTTAATTAAAAAGAAAATTAGGAGTTATAGACATAAAATTAATTCTTTTAAAAATTATCAAATAGTAAATATGATTAAAAAACATTAAGAAAAAATATCTTTATAAATAAAAATATAGACTTATTAGATACACCAAATAAAATTTATTCAAATAACATAGCGAGATGTAATTCAAAAAATTTATTTTAGTGATTAAGTGTTATTAAAATACTAATTTTATTAATTTCTTAAATAATATTCATTTTAGAATAAAATTGATTTTTTTAATTATAAAAAAATTCTTTTGTAGTTCCATCCCATAGTTTCACTTAATTTATTTTTTCAATTAAAAGTTAAATGCCAAAGTAATTTATTCTAATTTATTAAACACTTTAATTAACTACTACAATAATAGAAATTTCCTATAAATTTTAGTACTTTAATAAAAGTTTAATATTCTTTTAATATTTAGTTTTACTGGTGAGAGTTAGTTAATACATAAAAATATTTTTAATTTATTTATACATATGTATTAAGGCAAATAATAGCCATATTTGAATCAATTAGATAAATTGAATAACTTATTTTTAGAAGAAATAAACTAATAGAAAAATAAACAAAAGAAATATAAATATTGAGCTAAATCAAATTATCATGTATTCTGGTTTTTTAAAAATAAGAAATAAAACTTAAAACTTACATAATCAAGTATTATCTATAAAATCCTTTTAAAAATAATTAAATTTTATAAATAATAATAAATATTTTAATAGAAAAATATAATTATTTCCTCATTAAATCCAAAATACAACAAAAGGAAATCATCAAAAAGATTTTTATATTGTTTTTAAATTTCAAATAAGAAATAAATAAAAATTAGTTTGAAAAACTATTACTCTCAAAACACATAAAAAAAATTTTTTTGAACATGCTCAGTAAACATTTACTACCTCTTTGAAACCTTTATGAATCACTTGTCTTACTACTCTCTTAGCAAATTACTTATCAATATCTTTAAGAAAGGTAAAAAAACTCCATTAATTACCATTCTAAGCTCAAAAGTCGACCTAAAACATTAATGACCAAGCTTTCCTTAAATATGCTAAATCAATGAATAACTCTAAGATTTTTCAGCTAAAATTACTAATATGAAGTATTATCAGGTGATCTTATCATTAGCTTTTTACCCATTGATATTAACGTACCCTATAAGCTCCTAGCAAAAACAGAGAGCTAGAAGAAACCTGTCATTTAAGTTAATAAATCAGAAGTTAATTAATAATAATAAGTAGAATAAAAATAAAATAACAACTAAATTACCCAATAAGAAGAGCTATATTACCAAATTCACCCTAATTAACATAGTCAATTAAGACAGAATGAAGCTAAATGATTAGTAAAAAATTTCTCTTTGATCTACTAAGTACTGAATCTGCCTAAACCCACTTTCTAAAAACTGGGGTATAATTTATGATTAAATTAGAAATAATTGAAGAAGTACCTTTGTTTTAAGAAATGGATATTGAAGCTCAAAGGACTAAACATTCCAATAATAATGAAAACTAGGGAAAGCAATCTAAAAACCTACTGTCCCTAAGCCTACTAAAAAAATCAACTAAAACTAAATTATTACTGCTTCACAGTACTAGTTAAATCAATTTAATACAAAAGTAGAGGTATTAGAGTATAATATGTGGTTTTTAAATTGTCTATCGTATAGATTAAAAGTAATTCACAATTAATAAATATTGAGAAATATCCATCAATTTCCTTTAATAATATATTAATACTAATTAGTAAATTATCTAATTATGTAGCTTATATGTTATCTGTTTAGATGATATATATAGGAATATTAAAATTTTCTACAATACCGATTCATCAGTAATTAAGATATAACTGTTCCTCGTTTTTCATTATTTTATTCTTTTATATTTATATAACTCTATAACATATAAGCATAAATTAAACAATAATTATCATATTTATTTTAAATATTTTTAAATAATTTCTTTCAATTTAATCCTTAAGCAAATCAATTTATCCATCATATCTTAATTTATATAGAGGAAACACTATTATTGATTAAATTTAAATTTAATTTTAAAAATGTAGGAGCTTATAAATTAATTGATAGAAGCCTTATTAAATAAAGAAATTAATTTTTATTTCTTACGAATTATAGATAAACATATATAATTTATGCAACTCATAATTTAATGTACTAGTTTTTCTTTAAGCTGGAATCTTCAAGTGAATATTAAATTATTTATAAACATTAAATAATAATTAAAACTGGTAAATTGATTAGTATAGATATTAATAATTTCTAAATACCAAAAATTTTATTACAAATAATATTTTATAAAATATAAACTCTGTAAATCAAATATAATATTTTTGAAATAGATTTATTAAATAATAGATATTTTTTTAGCGTATTCTCAGGAAAAAAGCAGGTGTTAACAATCTAAATGACACAAATACCATAAAATACTTAGAATTTCTATATATTTAGTTTAAAAGAGTTGATAAATTTAATAAACTTAATACTAAAGATCAAACTTCAAATATTTTTATTTTCAAAAATAAATCACTCAAGAAATGTAAGGTATTATAAAAAAGAGTTCTATGAGAAAAAAATAGTATTTTACATTTTTTGATACTGAAATCAACATTTTAATCACAAATTATGATAATTTAGTTCATTAGTATTGAAAACAAAAATTGCCTTAGCATTTAATTAATTTAATAAAATTTATCACGTTGTTCTTCTACTGTTTATTGAGGAGAAAAGTGTTTTAGAGACTAGATAAGACATAAAAATACTATTAATTTTCCCTTTCCTTATAATACGCACAATAGTAAGAAATAGATAGATACGAGACAATTAGATAAATGGGTTACCTTTTAACTAATTATTAGAAAAAGAAACATAACAAATATAATTTTTTAGCTAACTTCGAATTATTAAGTGTTCAGGCTTTTAAAATGAAGAAGAAAAACTTAATATATACAGAATCAATTATTAACTATTAAAACCTGTTGAAAATAAATAGTTTTTAAAAATAATAAAAAATATTTTTAAGAAAACCATAAAACATTTTGAATTACCTTAAGAAGTTTAAAATAAAAATTAAATAAAATGAATTCATCAAAATGTTTTTTTCATTATATTTAAATTTGAAATAATTCAATAAATAAAATTATATGAAAAACTATTAAATCCGATAAATTCTTTTTATGAATAATTAATTATAAATAATAAGTAAATAAAAAAAATAAATAATCAATTCATTTATTCTTGTATTATCTATGAGTTTATAATTGCTGTAAAATTTTTAATAAATTTAGAAAGTGACAAACAAATTTTAAAGTCATTTTCACTTTTCATATTTAGAAAAGATCTTAAAAACATTATTTTATAATTTAAATATAATTGCGATTAAAAGATGAATATCAATTTCTTTTTCTACCTTTATATTCTAAATAAGGAGTAAATAAAATGTTCATATGCTATGGTTATTTTGAAAATTTACTTTATTTTGATTTCATATAATATAATCATTAATAAAATGAATTGAATCTAATATTGTACTTTTTAACTTAATACAACCTCAAATAATTTTAGAAACTTTTAGAAAACCTAATATTTATGTTAAAAGTTATTTATTGTAGTTAAATGTTATGTATTATTTGAAAATATATGCATATTTAAAAATTGTTGATCAAAAAAAGTAAAAAGCAAATTTGGATTGTGATTGAAAGTAAATTAAAAACAAAATATAATAAATAAATAAAGCTAGTTGTCAAATTTAGAAAACAATAAATTTTCCTTTCAATTATATGATTTTGATAAATAAGAAAATTTAAATTTCATTTAAAAATTTAAATAAATATACAATAACCATTAGATTATTTTCTATTTTCATATTGTTAGTTAAAATTTTTATTATTTGAAATAAATAAATTTAATATATGAAAATTAATTAATAATAAATAGTAAATTTAGAAAATAAAATAGTAGCAAAATAATTTTAGAATAAAAAGTTATCAAAAAATTCTTTCATTATAATTATAAACAAATATGTTTTTAATTATTAAAAAAATAATATTTTTCAGCTTTATCTTGAGCTTTTTCACAATATTTGGGTGTGAAGAAGGATGCCTTATATGTAATCAAGATATTAAAGAGGAAATTTGTTCTTTATGCATTGATGGATATAATTATAATAGCTCATCTTCAAAATGTGAGAAAAGTACTTGTGAGTAATATCAATACATAAACAAGGAAAACAATGAAAAAAGTTGTGTGTCTTTATGCAAAAATAACTAAATTCCTTAACAATCTAATTAATCCTGCTAATCAGCAATTACTTGTCCCATTTAGTACATACAACCAAATCAAATCTCATAAGGTAGAAATATAACAGATGTCTTTTTACATGAAAACGGATATCTCATAGTAATCTACAACAATTTCTTCAGCTACTTTGAATTTTAAACAGGTAATTATATAAGATCACAAACATTCAATTCATCAATTTAAACTATACTCAGGTTGAATTAAACTATCTATCTTCTTAATGACTAAAATCAAGTTTTTGAGTGGATTGAAGAAACTGCTTAGCAAAAATTCTTAGTAAGAATTGAATTTGGAAGACTCAATACCTATTCTAGTTTTATTTCAGTTATGAACTAATTAACAGCTGATAATTCTATTTATATTTCTTCATATCAAAATTTAAATAACACAATTTACTTTACTAGTCTTAATTAACAAAGTTAAAGTTTCTAACTTTCCTACCCAAACTATGCTGTTCTTTCAAATAATTACATATTATTATAAAATAGTAATTATTCTATTTAGATGGCTAATTTATAGATATTTGATAATTAAATATAAATTAAAAGCCTTTTTAATAATTATATGTGTCAAGGTATAAATGGATTATTTGCATAAATGATTAATATTCAAATCCAGTAGGAATTATATTTCGCAATCACATTTACTCAAACAAATGGATTTATTTTAATATCTTAATAAAGTTAATCATGCCAAACTTTGTTTTAAAATTATTAATAACCACTAAAAATGTAGTTCCTATCAACTTATTAAACAGATCAAAATACTTATTAATATTTTTTAGCAATCATATTCAAAGGATCCTAAATTATGCATTTCTATGATATCAGCTAAAATTTAAATGAATTCTAATATACCCTCACTGCTTAACCTGTTGATTTTGTCTAATTAAATTTGAATAATAATAATAACACATATAAATTATATGCTCTAAATATCAATTAGTAATTAGATAGCTATTAATTTTAATATGATTCTTTAAATTAGAACATAACAATAAATAAAATAAATACTCAATAATTATATATTAATAATCCATCTCAACTATTTTTAGCCCAAAACTTAATGATAAGCAACAAAATAATTATGTGTGTGGTTTCTTAAGATATTTAGATAATAGACTTAATAAATGATTAAATTATAGGAGTGACTGCAAGTTTTATTGAAAAATAAAATTATAGCACCAATCAAATTAATAGTATCAACTATGATGAAGACTCTAATTTAGTATTAAGCTGCTCCAAGGATGGTAAAATTATTGTATGGAATATGTTAGATCCATTAAACCCTATGTTTTATTCCCAAATAATTTTTCCAAATTAGCAATGCCTAAAAGTTTTAATGCTTTAAAGCTAGGTAGGAGCTGGTTTGTTAACTAAATCGATTATTTTATTTAATGTATATAATAGTAACATTAATTAAATTATCAATATTAATCAAAATTATTATTCAAATATTCTAGTCTCAGGATCTTATATATTTTTAATTTATAATTCATAAATTTCTGTTTGGACAGTTTTTTAACAACCTATAAGTTAATTGAATTTTACTTAAACAGTAAAATATTCATATATTTCACAATAGATGAGAGTATATTTGATGGATTCAAATTACAATGTGATATTCTATGATTTTGACTCAAATGTACAATAATTTAATATATCTTAATTA
Organism: Tetrahymena thermophila SB210; assembly: GCF_000189635.1. Taxonomy (NCBI): domain Eukaryota; phylum Ciliophora; class Oligohymenophorea; order Hymenostomatida; family Tetrahymenidae; genus Tetrahymena; species Tetrahymena thermophila. The sequence continues at coordinate 263,391 of NW_002476202.1, read as the reverse complement.
GTACAGTTAGGTATAAAGTCATTAGTTTATAGCTTTTTGTTCAATTTATCTACAAGCGCAGGTAAATTTTTATTTTTATTCAAAAATTAATATTAAAATTATTTATTTATTTATTTAAAAAGGTTCTTTGTTAATGTTTAGTAATTTACAAAACCAACTTTTTATATTTGATTAAGATTTGAAAATATTATATCAACCTTATTAATTTATTGGAAATCAAATTGTATACATTTATTAATATGATGACAAAACATATTTTGTCTTAATGTATGCTCCTCTTTACAATTAAGGTTATCCTTATTATACTTCTAGCATAACTCTGAATACAACTATTTAGTTCACCCATTATTATGACTTCATATTAGGATCTTAATTATTAAATGTTGCTTAATATTAATAATAATACCCCTTTGTTAAAATAGTTCATGTCTAACCATAAAGTCCTACATCTACTATTGGAGAAGGTAGAGTTTATATACAAACTTAAGCATTACAGAGAGCAAAGAAAATATCAACTCCTAATGACAAAATTTCTAATATTGTAACAAATAAATAGAAAACAGTTTATATAATAGGCTCAACAACTGGATCATTAATAGTAAGTCCAGAAAATAAAAATAGCTATATTTAATAAATATATTAAATGCCTAATTTAGTTTAAGGTGATTCTTTACAGTCTATTTAGTAAAATTTTAATATAGGATTGATTTACTATGTTTCTAGCTATTATATTTTCACTTATAATTTACATACTTAGTAGTATTATTACAGATTAGACTTTGTTAATTCTCAATAAAGCATAACTTCTAATAATAAAATTTAACAAATTATAGTTTATTAATCCCCAAATTTAGTTTTGGCTTTTTCAAATCAATTACTTATTTTAAAAAACGAAGATACTTAAAAAGCTTATTAAATATCAACTAGCAACTAAAACTCTTAATTAAAATATATCAATGGTTGTGCTTATGATTATTAATCAAATACTATTTTAGTGTACGGAAACGCATTTCTATAATATACCTTAGATTTAATTGAGTATAAAATTTTATCACAACCTAATCAACAAAAATTTTAAGCTTGCTTATTCTAAAGCATTGTTACTGTATGTTAGATGAATTCTAACTAGATAGCAATTTATAATAAATAATAATAGTTTTAAATAGTTTAAATAATATAAATCTCTACATTTTAGACTTTTAGCATGATAGGGGATGAGAGATATTAAAATATTTTAGTTTATTCTAATAATATAGAAGTCTATAGTTTTGATGGTAATTATATCTCAAGAATAAGTTCTATATAATCAAATATATCATAGCTAATTATGACTACATAGCATGTTATAGCATTCACATCACTAGGTAACTTAAATAAAATATATATATTTTAAAATACAATTTTTTATTAAAGTGATTTGTGTATACTAGCTACTTGCTAATCTCATTTTTTTATATATACTTTTAAAAAAGGAGCATTTATTTTCACTAGATAAAATCTTGAATAAGTAGCTAGCTTCTAACCACCAGGTGCGACTTTAGTTAAAGGTTATTATTTTTCTGAAATAAATACTTTAGCTTATATCACTAATGAGATAAGATACGGATAAGTAAAATTCTATAGCCTAGATACCTTGTAATCCACAGGAAGTGTGGTAAGCACTTTTCCAGAATTAGGTATTGGTACTCTTATAAATATATTCTATGACTCAGCAAACAGTGCATTTATATTTGCAGACACATATGGTAATTTTTATTACACTCTTTATGGGTCCTAGTTGTATGTGTTCAATGTAATAGGAATTTATGAATTTGAGCAGCAATTAATAAGTGCTCCTATCGACTTTTTCGTTGATTTTAGGACAAATTAGATGTATATATTTAACTAAAACTCAGTTTGGATTGCCTACTATAACCTACTAATTAAAACTGGAAAAAAAATGATTTAATCAAACAATAAATATTTTTTCTTTGTTTTAAATGAGCTAAATAATAACAATCAGCTAATTTATTGTGACTAAAATAATAATATATTTTTGTATTAAAATTAAATAGTTAAATTTCTCTTTTAACTATAATAAGATGTTATAGACATGAGAAACTTTGTATATAATAATACATCAATCTATACTTTAAGCACGAAGGATTAAATAAAAGTCTATAAAAATTTAAGCTTTTCATAACCTGCATATTAAATAAATATTAGTTTGAGATAATATTTATTTATTGATTAAAATGTTATATTGATCTAAACTATTAATAATTATTTAATTGATTTTGATTTTATAAATAATTAAATTTTATAATAAATCTAATTACCTGCAAACTCAATAATAACATCTCAGCTTAATTTAACAACAGTAAATGGATCTTATTTTTTGTTTTTATCTCTGAGTACAGGATCTGTTATCAGAATCGATTTACTTTAGAAATAATTTATGGTTAACTAAAATATAGTGCTAAATGATATTGTTTCTAAAATAGAAATATATACTTAGGAATAAATTATTTTGATTACAAAAACTGGAAAATTTATTAATCTAGATATAAATACATTTTAGAAAAAAGATTTATAAATAAATAATGACATTTTGCAAAACATTAATGCTCAAAATGATTTAAAAGTTAATCAAATCTAGTATTTTGAAGTTGATTAACCAAATGATAGATACTTTATAAGTATTATTTCTGAAAATAAGCTAGGAGCTTATAAATTAAGTGATAACAGTCTGATTAAATATTTAGCTTTTCCAGACGTTTAATTTAAATAAGTTGTAAAAACAAAGAAATTTATTATTATGTATTGCTAATTCTAGTTAAATATATATAATTAATAGCTTTAATATTTAAATTTTATCAGAAGAAGTAATTAGTATCAAATAGCTAATATTATTCCTATTACTGAAGATATCTTATTAATCATCTATCTTTAGTAACTAGAAATTATTTTATTAAATGAAGCAAGTGGTTTTATAAATTCTATCAATTAAATTAAATTTTCTTATCCGAAACTAGCCTCATTTAAAATAAATAGAAATTCATAATTACAAATACTAATTTTACATTAATCTGGTGTATTTGAGGAAACAATTAGTTTAGATTATTTATAATAATCAATAATTAATTCTATAAATAATACTAATATTTAATAAGTTTGCTAATATGAGATGCAATATACTTCTGCTTAGTAGACATAGGCTTAATTTAATAATATTTACAGCTTTTAGAATTCGCAGCCAACAAATTATTACTTTTCTGTTTTATTAGATAAAAAAATAAATAATTTATCTTTTCTTTCCAAATAAAATATACAATTCATCTTAAGTCCTTAAAACGTTTAAGAAAATCAATTGTTTTTAACTTAAAATTCATTTAGGAATATTTAATCTAATGCTAGTATTAATAATTTCAACATGATATTTTTAAACTAAAGCGCTTAATATACATTTTCATAATAATCATAAAGTATTATTTTTTAGAATTGCAATATTTAAGATTAGAACATAATCTAAGGGACATCTTTAATATTTTAAAATGTTAAACAAATATAAATTATAAATATGAATATAAGTTCGATCTCATTAATTTCAAATTAAAGTAATGTTTAGAGTTAATAATAATAACTATTTTAATTTTAAAACATCTCCTACATACTAATTGAAAATCTATTTATTACAAATTTAACATAATAAGTAGGGAATTAAGAACTAATGGTATTTTAGAATATTGATAAAATTATTTTTTAAAATATCATCATTAAAGATAGTTATTTATCAGACACATTATTAAACCTTGCATAAATAAATTTATTAAAAATATAAAACTTTACAATTATAAACTGCAAAAATATTTAAGAATAACAAAAATAAAAATCAAACAGATAATTATAATAATCAAATCAATTCTATTTGATAAATTTGTAAGGCATAGTTTTGAGCTAAATAATATTTTTTAATGCTATCAATAATAATGATTTATGCTTAATTAAATCAAATAAATAGTATATTACCAACTTATAAACCACGACTCTTGCTTATGATAAAATATTTATATTATAATCAGCTATTAATTACAATAAATTTCCAACATAATTTAATAAAGATATCTAAAATAATTTATTGTCTATTTCTAGCTCCAATATTTAAATAGATAACATGAACTACAATAATAATTATGGAAATATAATGATTAATAATTCTGATTTAGTTGAGATAAATTATAGCTAATTTAATAGTAATATTGGTATTGAGGGTTCATGTCTTTAATTTTTAAATAACTAAAATTTAATAATATATCAATCAAATTTTTCTAAAAATGTAGCTTAAGCTAGTGGTGGATCTCTTTATTTATTAGATACTAGCAACATTACAATCGATTAAAACACATAATTTAAAGATAATGTAGCCTAAATAGGTGGAGCTATGAGAATTTTGTATAGTTAGTAAATGTATTAGAGATACCTATATAGTTTTAAAACAATTTAGGCATAATTTGATAGTAATTTAGGATAAATTTATGGACATGATATAGGGACTTATCCTTATTAGTATTTAATTTATTAAGGAAATGATTTTAATAAGAAATCTCTGATTTATACAGGGTAATTATTTAACACAGATTAGGATAATCTAATTCTCTAAAACATATAGAGCGGAGGAAGTATTAAACTCTTTCTATAGCTGTAAGATTAGTACAACTAAAGTGTTATAATTGATAAATAATCATTTATGAACAATTTTTATCCTTAAACTTTAATCTAAGAATTATAGAAATATAGTATTGAAATATTATCAAATTCTACGAATGATATCATAGAAATAAAAGGAGATAGTATATCGAATTTACATAGTTATGATCAAATTTCTAATAGCTTTTTATTTAATAATCTCTAAATTTCTGGTTTCCCTTTGTATCAGATAACTTCTACTTTTCTTTAAATTAAGGTAAATGATTGGTCATAAAATATTACTTTAAATATAACATCAAATTTTAGAAATTGCAAAAAAGGTGAATATTATTATTAAGTCTCAAAAAATATAGTAAATTGTGTATAGTGTAGTAATTAAACATACTCTCTTTTAGATCCAATAGATGCAACAAATATTACTATTTATGATAAATTATAGTAAAATATAAGCAATTATATATGTAAAAAGTGCCCTGAAGGTTCTGAAAGCTGTTATTCAGATATAATAATCTTATAATAAGGATATTGGAGGGAAAACAATCAAACGGATGCAATATTTTAATGTAATTTATTAAATCCAGGTATTTGTGATCCTACCAAATAAAATGGATGTATTGAAGGTCATATAGGACCACTTTGTGAAACATGTGACTATTTTGGAGTTGTATTCAAAGGAAATACATATTCTTAGAGCATGTCTACAATAGGATGTAGTAAATGTAGCTCAGATATTTTATAGTTGTTCTTTGTAATATTACTTTTATCTCTTTTGGCTGTATATTTAAGCTTATCTACAATTATTTTTATCAAATAATATGTTTATACAAGTACACTTACATACTTAAGATTACTAAAAACTGTGCCTTTTTCTAATAGTTGTGTTTTAGACTAATCTAATTTTGTAATAAAAACTTTAATAAACTATTTTTAAATATCAGCAGTCCTAATAAATCTTAATTACTAATTGATACCAAGTACATTAAATATAATTCCTTTATATACAGGTTCTCCAGTAACTAGTATTGTTTTAAATGGATAATGTCTTTACAAGTATGTTGGATCTTCTATAAATAGTCAAAATGATTTAGTGATAAGGTCTTATGTTTACCTTTTATTGCCTTTATTTGTCTTTTTTTTACTTTATTTCTTCTTAATTATAGTTAACTATTTCTTAAAGTTGAAAATAAATAGGTTCTACAAATATATCTTGTGCTATATGATTTTCTTTTTCTTTTAGCCTAATAGTATAGCATTCATTGTTAGTTCACTATCTTGTAGATAAATAGGAAATAAATAATATGTAACAACAAACCTAACAATTCTTTGCAATGATGAATCATTTTAGCATTTTAAGTTGTATTCCTTACTACCTCAATTACTTTTTTGGTCTTTATTTCCTATTTATATTTTTATAAGATTTTTTAGGGATTATAAAATAGCAAAAAATTTAAATTATTGCACAATAAATTTAAAATATGGATATTTTTATATGGAATATAAAAATAGATTCTTTTATTGGGAGTTCTTAAGAATCTACACTAAAATTTGTATTGTATTAATTACAAATTTGTTGAATTAAATTAAAAATACTTAGTAGACTCTAAATATTGTAGTGATAAGTATATATATCTCCCTCATTAGGTAATATCAACCATTTTTGAATAGATATAATAACCTTTATGAATAGTATTGCTTTATAACTATTCTTGTAATGTTTCTGCTTTAATAATTATCTTTATAATTAAATGATCCTATAATATAGTTATCAGTATTCGCTTTTCACATGTTACTAACTATTTTCTTACTTCTAATTATTCTAAAAATGAAAATAGTTTCTGTTAATAATAAATACATAAATAAATTCTTGGTATGTATACTTGGTAATAGGTTATTTAAAAATTTTTTCTAAAATAGAGATAATAATTTTAAGGCATTATTTTTGTGGAGAAAGATTTACATAAACTTAGGTTATATTAGAAAATAGCTATTTGTGAATTAAATTGAATATTTATAAAATTTTTCTTAGAAGAGAGAAAAAGTTTACAGTTCTTAAAAATGTAAAACAATTATTTTAATTAAATAATAAAATTTAATTTTTAAAAATTTATTAATTAACTTATATTTATTTTTATAAAAATTAGAACTAATTACTTAAGATTAGATTTAATAAAGTTTTAAAATGATTACTTAGACCTATTCTTAATAATCTCCAAAGTAATCTCCATAAATAGAAACACCTATTAGCAAAAACTCTAGATTTATTTTAGGTTTCAGAGATTAAGATGTAGTAGATGAAAAAACATCTTTAAATAAATAAGAAAATTAGGATTTATAGATATAAAATAAATTCTTTAGAAATTTATCTAATAGTAAATATGATTTAAAAAAATTAAGAAAAAATATTTTTACAAATAAAAATATAGATTTATAAGATACACCTAATATAATTTATTCAAGTAGTATAACAAGGTGTAATTCAAAAAATTTATTTTAGTGATTGAATGTATATTTAAACATTTATTTTATTTGATTCATTTATTTCTTAAATAACATTAATTATGTATCTTTTTATAATAAAATTTATTTTTTAAATAATTAAAAAATTTTTTTGAGTAATTCCAATTCAGTCTTTTTACTCTACTTATTTTTTCACTTAAGAAAAATGGCAAAGCAATTTTTTCTAATTTTTAAAAGCTATTATTAACTTCTACAATAATAAAAATAAAAATTTCATATTAATTTAAGTAGTTCAATAAAAATTAGTTTTATTTTAATAAAGTTTTTTCTGGTAGAGCTAGTTAAAACATAAAAATACTTTTCATATTTCTTTAAATATGTTTAAATACCAAATATAGAGAGATATGTGTCAATTAGATAAATTGATTAACTAAATTTAAGAAGTAATAAATTATTAATAAAATAGAAAAAAATAAAATAAATGTTGAGTTAACTCAAATTATCACGTGTTCAGGTTTTAAAATAGGAAGTAACACTTAAAACTAACAGAATTATCCATATAAAAGCTGTTGAGGATAATTATAATTTAATTAATAATAAATAGTATTTAATAAATATGATGAATTCCTTCTTGATACTTCTTGAGGTCTACAATAAAATAAAACAAAAGGACATCATCAGAAAATTTTCATATTATTTTTAAATTTCAAATAAGAAATAATTAAAAACTAGTTTGAAAAACTATTAAATCTAATTATTTCTAAATAAAAGTAAAAGTATCTGTAATTTTACAAAATATGAATATTTAAAGATGACTTATAAATTAAAAAATTATGCTAAAAAAGCAATATACTTAAAAATTAGTTTTCTGAACATACTCAGTAAAAATTTACTACCTCATTAAAATCCTGTATGACTCATTTGTCTTAATACATTCTTGGTAAATTATTTATCAATATCTTTAAGAAAGACAAAAAAATTCAATCACTTACCATTTTAAACTCAGAATTTAAACTAAAACACAAAAGTCTAAATACCAGATTTTCCTTAAATATGCTAAATCAATGAATAACTCTAAGATTTTTGCAGCTAAAATTACCAATAAGAAATTTCTTTAGATGATCTTACCACTAGCTTTTTATCCATTAATTTTAATGTAATATGGAAAAAGTATCCCCTTCAAAAAATCAATTAGCTGCATCTATATTATAAAATCCTCACTAGTTTACCCAGTCAATTAAGACAGAATGAAGCTGATTAGTACAAAATATCTTCTTGATCTAGCAAACTAATGAACCTACCTAATCCTACTTTCTAAAAACCTGGAGTATAATTTATGATTAAATTAGAAACATTTGAAAAAGCATCTTCCAACTATTAAATAGATATTGAAGCTCTAAGAACTAAACTTTTCAATAATAATGAAAATTAGGAAGAGCAATCTAAAAAACCTTTTGTACCTAGCGAATTAAAAAAATGAACTAAAATTAAAATAATCCTGCTTTATAGTGCTTATTAAATCAATTTAATACAAAAGTAGAGGTATTAAAGTATAAATAAAGTGGACATTAAATTGGGTATTTTATTAATTAAAAGAAATTCACAATTAATAAATATTGAGAAATATCCATCAATTTCCTTCAATATTAAATTTATGTATATTTATGGCACTTATTGACCCTTTTTTAATATAAGCCTTCATGTTAATAAAATATTTTTAAAGAGTAACTCTGCATTATCTCAATTCACTTAATACACTGATATACCCTTTATTTTATTGATATAATTAAATATATATACTAATTAGTAAATTATCTAATCCTGTAGCTTTTATGTTATCTGATAAGTTGATATAGGAATATTTAAGTTTTCTACAATACCAATTCATCAATAATTATGATAATTTATCAAATTTTGTGTATATATAAAAATAACTCTTCCCTTAATAATTAATAATTCCTACTAAGAATCTAATATTTGCCCATCTAAGTACATATAATCAACACAAATCTTGTAAGGTATAAAAATAGCTGATTTGTTTTTACATGTAAATAGATATTTCATTCTAATCTACTATAATTTTTTTAGCTATTTAATTTTTAGACAGGAAATTATATTTGATCACACTTGTTCAATTCATCAATATCAAATATACTCAAGATGAATTAAACTATCAATTTTCTTAATTTGGAAGACTCAATCTTAATTCATGATTTATTTTAGCTGTGAATTAATAAACAAGTTTGCATATTAAATAAAGCTGTTAATAATTATCTAATGATTTTTATATTATAAATAAATATACATTTTTATAAATTTAGTTACCTGTAAAATCATTAGTAATATCTAAGATTAATATGAAAACTGTAAATGAATTTTATTTTTTGATTTTGTCTCTCTTTACATGGTTTAGAATCAGAATTCATTTACTTTATAAATAGTTTATCTTAGCTTAAATTTAATGTTGAATTATATTATATCACAAATAAAATAGTATACTTAAGTATAAATTATTTTGATTAAAATAATTGGAAACTTAATTAATCTAGATGCTAATACCATTTAAAAAATTATTAATAATAAGTACTATCTCAGAAAATAATTTAAAAGTTTATAAATTAAGTGATAGTAGCCTTATTAAATAAAGAAATTAATTATTCTTTCTTACTAATTATAGCTAAAAATATATCATTTATAGCATCTCAATAATTTCAAATACTTTTTTACTTTAAGCTGGAATCTTCGAGGAAATATTAAATTATTTATAAAATCAAATAATAATTCCAACTATGAAAAACAGGTAAATTGTTTAGTATAGATGTTATTAGTTTCTAAAAAGACGAAAATTTTTATTACAAATGATTAATTATAAAATATAAACTCTGAAAAAGATATTTAAGTAAATCAAAATTAATAAATAATAGGTTAAATATAAGTTATTTTACAATCATAGTCTCATAAAAAAGGCAGGTGTTTTCAATTTAAATGACATAATATCATAAAATACTTAGAATTTCTACATATTTAGTTTAAAAAAGTTGATAAAACTAATAAACTTATTTCTAAAAATCAAACAGCAAATAGTTTTTTTCAAAAAATGAATCACTCAAAGAATTTAAGAGATTATAATGAAGATTTCTACGAGTAAAAATAGTATTCTACATTTTTTGACACTGAAATTAATATTTTAATTGTAGATGATGATTAATCTAGTTCTTTTGTTTTGAAAATAATAATTACCTCTACATTAAAGTAGTTTAATAAAAATTTATTACTTTACTTTACAACTATTTATTAAGGAGAAGAGTGTATTAGAGGGTTAGCTAAGATATAAAAATGCTATTATTTTCTCTTTATAGACGCATAAATGCCAGAAATAGATGGATATGAGTCAATTAGATTATTTTATTAGCTGAATTTAAGAAAATTTTTAGAAAAATAAGCAAATAAAAAATAAATTTTTAGCTAACTTCAAATTATTATGAGTTCAGGCTTTTAAAAAGAAGAAGAAAAGCTTTATATATACAGAATTAAATTTTACCTATAAAAACCTGTTGAAGAAAAATAATAAAAAATATTTTTATAAAAATCTATTTTGAATTATCCTATTAAGTATAAAATATAAAGCCAACAAAATGAATTCATCACTATGCTTTTTTCATCATATCAAATTTGAAATAATTAAAGTTATATGAAAAACTATTAAATCCGATAAACTCTTATTATGTATAATTAATTACAAATAATAAATAAATAAATAAATAATTAGTCAATTTAGTTTTGTATTATCTATGAATTTATCATTGCTGTAAAATTTATAATAAATTTAGAAAGTGATAAACATATTTTAAAGTCATTTTTCACTTTTCATGCTTAGAAATGATCTGAAAAACCTTAATTTATAATTTAGAATTAATTACTTTTTATGATGATTTCAATTTCTTTTTCTATTTTAAGTCCTAAAATAGTTTTATTTTAACTAAATATAATCATTATTTATATAAATCACGTTAGAATCAATTGATTGCATTTTTAACTCAACCCAACTCAAATATTTAGTAAGTTTAAATTTTAGTACTTAAAACAAATAGGAAGTTTATTTTACTTGAAAGTAAATTAGAACCAAAATATAATAAATAAAGCCAGCTATAAAATTTAGAAATCTAACAATTTTCCTTTCAGTTATGTGATTTCAATAATTAAAAAAATGTTAATTTCTTTTAATAAATTTAAAAGTACATTCAGCAATGATCAAGATGTTTTATTTTATTTTTACCTTAAATTTTTGGCTTGAAATAAAATATAGTTATTATTAAATTAATTATTATTAATAAGTAAAAAGGAAAGAAAAAAAGCAAATAATACTAGAATAAAAAGTTATCAAAATATTATTTAAATTTAAATAAATATGTTTTTATTTAACAAAAAAATAATTTTTTTCAGCTTTATCTTGAGCTTTTTCACAATATTTGGGTGTGAAGAAGGATGCCTTATATGCAATCAAGATATTTAAGAGGAGATTTGTACTTTATGCATTGATGGATATAATTATAATAGCTCATCTTCAAAATGTGAGAAAAGTACTTGTGAATAATATCAATACATTAGCAACGAAAACAATCAATCAAGTTGTGTGTCTTTATGCGAAAATAACTAAATTCCTTAACAATCTAATTAATCCTGCTAATTAGCAAATACTTGTCCTATTCAGTACATACAACCAAATCAAATATCATAAGGTAGAAATATAACAGATGTATTTTTACATCAAAACGGATATCTCATAGCAATCTACAACAACTTTTTCAGCTATTTTGAGTTGTAGACAGGTAATTATATAAGATCACAAACATTCAATTCATCAATCTAAACTATACTCAGGTTGAATTAAACTATCTATCTTCTTAATGACTAAAATCAAGTTTTTGAGTGGATTGAAGAAACTGCTTAGCAAAAATTCTTAATTAGAATTGAATTGGGAAGACTCTATACTTAATCTGGTTTAATTTCAGTTATGAATTAATTAACAACTGATAACGATTAAACAAATTAAATTTTTATTTCTTCCTACCAAAATTTAAATAACACAATTTATTTTACTAGTCTTAGTTATCAAAATATAAATTCAAAACTTGTCTACCCAAGTTATGCTTTTCTTTCAAATAATTATATATTATTGTAAAATAGTAACTATACTATTTAGATGGCTAATTTATAAATAGTTGATAATTAATTACAAATTAGAACCCTTTTTAATAATTATATGTGTTAAGGTATAAATGGCATATTTGTGTAAATGATTAATATTCAAATCCAGTAGTAATTATATTTCGCAATCACATTTACTCAAACAAATGGATTTATATTATTATCTTAACAAAATTAATCATGCCAAATTTTGTTTTAAAGTTATTAATAACCACTCAAAATATTGCTTCTACCAATTTATCTAACAGATCAAAATGCTTATTCCTATTTTTTAGCAACTATATTCAACGGATCGTAGATTATGCATTTCTATGATATTAATTAAAAACTAAACGAATTCTAATATTCCCTTACTGATTAATCTGTTGATTTAATCTAATTAAATCTGAATAATAACGCATATAAATTATTTGCGCTAAATATCAATTAATAATTAGATAGCTATTAATTTTAATATGATTCTTTAAATTAGAACATAACAATAAATAAAATAAATACTCAATAATTATATATTAATAATCCATCTCAACTATTTTTATCCCAAAACTTAATGATAAACAACAAAATAATTATGTGTGTGGTTTCTTAAGATATTTAGATAATAGACTTAATAAAAGATTAAATTATAGGAGTGACTGCAAGTTTTATTGAAAAACAAAATTATAGCACCAATCAAATTAATAGTATCAACTATGATGAAAACTCTAATTTAGTATTAAGCTGCTCCAAGGATGGTAAAATTATTGTATGGAATATGTTAGATCCATTAAACCCTATATTTTATTCCCAAATAATTTTTCCAAATTAGTAATGCTTAAAAGTTTTAATGCTTTAAAGCTAGATAGGAGTAGGCTTGTTAACTAAATCTATTATTTTATTTAATGTATACAATAGTAACATTAACTAAATAATTACTATTAATCCAAATTATTATTCAAATATTCTAGCCTCAGGATCTTATATATTTTTACTATACAATTCATAAATATCTGTTTGGGCAGATTTATCATAATCAATAAGTTAATTGAATTTTACTTAAACAGTAAAATATTCATATATTTCACAATAGATGAGAGTATATTTGATGGATTCAAATTACAATATGATATTCTAAGATTTTGATCCAAATCTTCAATAATTTAAAATATCTTAAATAGTACAGTTAGGCATAAAGTCATTAGTTTATAGCTTTTTGTTCAATTTATCTACAAGCGCAGGTAAATTTTTATTTTTATTCAAAAATTTATATTAAAATTATTTATTTATTTAAAAAGGTTCTTTGTTAATGTTTAGTAATTTACAAAACCAACTTTTTATATTTGATTAAGATTTGAAAATATTATACCAACCTTATTAATTTATTGGAAATCAAATTATGCACATATATAAGTACGATGACAAAACATATTATGTCTTAATGTATGCTCCTCTATACAATTAAGGTTATCCTTACTATACTTCTAGCATAACTCTGAATACAACTATTTAGTTCACCCATTATTACGATTTAATAATAGGATCTCAGATGTTAAATGTTGCTGTTTATTAGCAACAATATCCATTTGTTAAAATAATTAGTACCCAACCATAAAGTCCCACTTCTACTATTGGAGAAGGTAGATTTTATACACAAACTTAAGCATTACAGAGAGCAAAGAAAATATCAACTCCAAATGATAAAATTTCTAATGTTGTAACAAATAAATAGAAAACAGTTTATATAATGGGTTCAACAACGGGATCATTAATAGTAATTCCAGAAAATAAAAATAGCTATATTTAATAAATATATTAAATGCCTAATTTAGTTTAAGGTGATTCTTTACAGTCTATTTCATAAAATTTTAATATTGGATTGATTTACTATGTTTCTAGCTATTATATTTTCACTTATAATTTACATACCTAGTAGTATTATTACAGATTAGACTTTGTGAATTCTCAATAAAACATAACTTCTAATAATAAAATTTAACAAATTATAGTTTATTAATCCCCAAATTTAGTTTTGGCTTTTTCAAATCAATTGCTTATTTTAAAAAACGAAGATACTTAAAAAGCTTATTAAATATCAACTAGCAACTAAAACTCTTAATTAACATATATCAATGGTTGTGCTTATGATTATTAATTAAATACTATTTTAGTATATGGAAACGCACTTCTATAATATACCTTAGATTTAATTGAGTATAAAATTTTATCACAACCTAATTAACAAAAATTTTAAGCTTGCTTATTCTAAAGTATTGTTACTATATGTTAGATGAATTCTAACTAGATAGTCATTTATAATAAATAATAATAGTTTTAAATAGTTTAAATAATATAAATCTCTACATTTTAAACTTTTAGCATGATAGGGGATGAGCGATATTAAAATATTTTAGTTTATTCTAATAATATAGAAGTCTATAGTTTTGATGGTAATTATATCTCAAGAATAAGTTCTATATAATCAAATATATCATAGATAATTATGACTACATAGCATGTTATAGCATTCACATCACTAGGTAACTTAAATAAAATTTATATATTTTAAAATACAATTTTTTAAAAATGTTTATATATATATATACCTTTAGTAATTCTTATTTTTTTTATATATACTATTAAAAAGGAGCATTTATTTTCTCGAGATAAAATCTTATCTTAGTTACTAGCTTTTAACCGCCAGGAGCCACTTTGGTTAAAGGTTATTATTTTTCTGAAATAAATACTTTAGCTTATATCACTAATGAGATAAGATACGGATAAGTAAAATTCTATAGCCTAGATACCTTGTAATCCACAGGAAGTGTAGTAAGCACTTTTCCAGAATTAGGTATTGGTACTCTTATAAATATATTCTATGACTCAGCAAACAGTGCATTTATATTTGCAGACACATATGGAAATTTCTATTACACTCTTTATGGGTCCTAGCTGTATGTGTTCAATGTAATAGGAATTTATGAATTTGAGCAGCAATTAATAAGTACTCCTATCGGCTTTTTCGTTGATTTTAGGACAAATTAGATGTATATATTTAACTAAAATACAGTTTGGATTGCCTACTATAACCTACTTATTAAAACTGGAAAAAAAATGATTTAATCGAACTATAAATATTTTTTTTCCATTTTAAATGAGCAAAATAATAAACAATTAATTTATTGCGATTAAAATAATAATATATTTTTATATTAAAATTAAATCGTTAAATTTCTAGATTAATAGTAATAAGATATCATAGACATGAGAAATTTCATATATAATAATACAGCAATCTATACAATAAGTACTAAGAATTAAATAAAAGTCTATTAAAATTTAAGCTTATAATAACCCTCATATTAAATAAATATTAGTTTGAGATAATATTTATTTATTGATTAAAATGTTATATTGATCTAAACTATTAATAATTATTTAATTGATTTTGATTTTATAAATAATTAAATTTTATAATAAATCTAATTACCTGCAAACTCATTAATAACATCTAAGCTTAATTTGACAACAGCAAATGGATCTTATTTTTTATTTTTATCTCTTAGTACAGGATCTGTTTTGAGAATAGATTTACTTCAGAAATAGTTTATGATTAACTAAAATCTAGGTCTGAATGATATTATTTCTAAAATAGCAAAATACACTTAAGAATAAATTATTTTGATAACAAAAACTGGAAAATTGATTAATCTAGATATAACAACTTTTTAGAAATAAGATTTATAAATAAATAATGACATTTTGCAAAACATTAATGCTCAAAATGATTTAAAAGTTAATCAAATCTAGTATTTTGAAGTTGATTAACCAAATGATAGATACTTTATAAGTATTATTTCTGAAAATAAGCTAGGAGCTTATAAATTAAGTGATAATAGTCTGATTAAATATTTAGCTTTCCCAGACGTTTAATTTAAATATGTTGCAAAAACAAAGAAATTTATTATTATGTATTGCTAATTCTAGTTAAATATATATAATTAATAGCTTTAATATTTAAATTTTATCAGAAGAAGTAATTAATATCAAATAACTAATATTATTCCAATTACTGATGATATCTTACTAATCATCTATCTTTAGTAACTAGAAATTATTTTATTAAATGAAACAAGTGGTTTTATAAATTCTATCAATTAAGTTAAATTTTCTTATCCGAAGTTAGCCTCATTTAATATAAATAGAAATTCATAATTACAAATACTAATTTTACATTAATTTGGAGTATTTGAGGAAATAATTAGTTTAGATTATTTATAATAATCAATAAATAATTCTATAAATAATACTAATAATTAATAAGTTTGCTAATATGAGATGCAATACAGTTCTGATTAGTAGATATAGGCTTAATTTAATAATATTTACAGCTTTTAAAATTCGTAGCCAACAAATTACTACTTTTCTGTTTTAGTAGATAGAAAAATAAATAATTTATCTTTTCTTTCAAAACAAAATATACAATTCATCTTAAGTCCTTAAAATGTTTAAGAAAATCAATTGTTTCTAACTTAAAATTCATTTAGGAATATTTAATCTAATGCTAGTATTAATAATTTCAATATGATATTTTTAAACTAAAGCGCTTAATATACATTTTCATAATAATCATAGAGTATTATTTTTTAGAATTGCAATATTTAAGATTAGAACATAATCTAAGGGACATCTTTAATATTTTAAAATGTTAAACAAATATAAATTATAAATATGAATATAAGTTCTATCTCTTTAATTTCAAATTAAAGTAGTGTTTTGAGTTAATAATAATAATAATAACTATTTCAATTTTAAAATATTTCATACATATTAATTGAAAATCTATTTATTACAAATTTAACATAATAAATAGGGAATTAAGAGCTAATGATATTTCAGAATATTGGTAAAATTATTTTTTAAAATATCATCATTAAAGATAGTTATTTATCAAACACATTATTGAACCTTGTATAAATAAGTTTGTTAAAAATATAAAACTTTACAATCATAAACTGCAAAAATATTTAAGAATAACAAAACTAAAAATCAAATAGATAATTATAATAATCAAATCAATTCTATTTAATAAATTTGCAAGGAATAGTATTGAGCTAGATTATAAATTTTAATGCTTATTATAATAATGATTTGTGCTTAATTAAATCAAATAGATAGTATACTACCAATTAATATACTATGACTCTTGTTTTGGATAAAATATTTATAAAATAATCAAAAATTAATGACAATATATTTCCAACATAGTTAAATAAAGACATTTAATATAATTTATTATCTATTTCAAGCTCCAATATTTAGATAGATAGCCTGGACTACAATAATAATTATGGAAATATAATAATTAATAATTCTGATTTAATTGAGATAAATAATAGCTAATTTAATAATAATATTGGTATTGAGGGTTCATGTATTTAACTTTTAAATAACTAAAATTTTATAATGTAAAAATCTAGTTTTTTTAAAAATGTAGCTTCGGCTAGTGGTGGATCTCTTTATTTATTAGATACTAGCAACATTACAATTGATCAAAATACAAAATTTAAAAATAATGTAGCTTAAATTGGTGGAGCTATGAGAATTTTGTATAGTTAGTAAATGTATTAGAGATACCTATACAGTTTTAAAACAATTTAGGCATAATTTGATAGTAATTTAGGATAAATTTATGGACATGATATTGGGACTTATCCTTATTAGTATTTAATTTATTAAGGAAATGATTTTAATAAGAAATCACTGATTTATACAGGGTAATTATTTAACATAGATTAGGATAATCTAATTCTCTAAAACATATAGAGCGGAGGAAGTATTAAACTCTTTCTATAGCTGTAAGATTAGTACAACTAAAGTGTTATAATTAATAAATAATCATTTATGAGCAACTTTTATCCTTCAACTTTAATCCAAGAATTATAGAAATATAGTTTTGAAATATTATCAAATTCTACTAAAGATACCATAGAAATAAAAGGAGATAGTATATCGAATTTACATAGTTATGATCAAATTTCAAATAGCTTTTTATTTGATAATCTCTAAATTTCTGGTTTCCCTTTGTATCAGATAACTTCTACTTTTCTTTAAATTAAGGTAAATGATTGGTCATAAAATATTACTTTAAATATAACATCAAATTTTAGAAATTGCAAAAAAGGTGAATATTATTATTAAGTCTCAAAAAATATAGTAAATTGTGTATAGTGTAGTAATTAAACATACTCTCTTTTAGATCCAATAGATGCAACAAATATTACTATTTATGATAAATTATAGCAAAATATAAGCAATTATATGTGTAAAAAGTGCCCTGAAGGTTCAGAAAGCTGTTATTCAGACATAATAATCCTTTAGTAAGGATATTGGAGGGAAAACAATCAAACTGATGCAATATTTTAATGCAATTTGATAAACCCAGATATATGTGATCCTACCAAATAAAATGGATGTATGGAAGGCCATATTGGACCTCTTTGTGAAACATGTGACTATTTTGGAGTTGTATTCAAAGGAAATACATATTCTTAGAGTATGTCAACAATAGAATGTAGTAAATGTAGCTCAGATATTTTATAGCTGTTCTTTGTAATATTACTTCTATCCCTTTTAGCAGTATATTTAAGCTTATCAACTGTTATTTTTATCAAATAATATGTTTATACATGTACACTGACATACTTAAGATTACTAAAAACTGTGCCTTTTTCTAATAGTTGTGTTTTAGACTAATCTAATTTTGTAATAAAAACTTTAGTAAACTATTTTTAAATATCAGCAGTCTTAATAAATCTTAATTACTAATTGATACCAAGTACATTAAATATAATTCCTTTATATACAGGCTCTCCAGTAACTAGTGTTGTTTTAAATGGATAATGCCTTTACAAGTATGTTGGATCATCTATAAACAGTCAAAATGATTTAGTGATAAGGTCTTATATTTACCTTTTATTACCTTTATTTGTTTTTTTTTTACTTTAATTCTTCTTCATTATTGCTAATTATTTCTATAAGTAGAAAATAAATAAGTTCTACAAATATGTCTTGAGCTTTACAACTTTCTTTTTCTTTTAGCCTAATAGTATAGCATTTTTTGTTAGTTCCCTATCTTGTAGATAAATAGGAAATAAATAATATGTAACAACAAACCTAACACTTCTTTGCAATGATGAATCATATTAGCATCTTAAGATGTATTCCTTACTTCCTCAATTGCTTTTTTGGTCTTTATTTCCTATTTATATTTTTATAAGATTTTTTAGGGATTATAAAAAAGCAAAAAATTTAAATTATTGCACAATAAATTTAAAATATGGATATTTTTATATGGAATATAAAAATAAATTCTTTTATTGGGAGTTCTTAAGAATCTACACTAAAATTTGTATTGTATTAATTACAAATTTGTTGAATTAAATTAACAGTATTTAGTAAACTCTAAATATAGTAGTGATAAGTGTGTATATATCTCTCATTAGGCAACATCAACCATTTTTGAATAGATATAATAACCTTTATGAATTGTATAGTTTTGTAACTATCCTTATAATGTTCCTGCTTTAGTAAATATCTTAATCATTAAACTATCCTCGAATATAGTTATCAATATTCGTTTTTCACATCTTACTAACTATTTTCTTACTTCTAATTATTCTAAAAATGAAAGTAGTTTCTGCTAATAATAAATACTTAAACAGCTTATTGGTATGTATACTTGGTAATCGGGTATTTAAAAAATATTTCAAAAATAGAGACAATAGTTTTAGAGCATTGTTTTTGTGGAGAAAGATTTACATAAATTTAGATTATATTAGAAAATAGCTATTTATAAATTAAATTGAATATTTATAGAATTTTTCATAGAAGAGAGAAAAATTTTACAGTTCTTAAAGATGTAAAACAATTATTCTAATTAACTAATAAAATTTAACATTCAAGTTTTATTAATTTACTTATATTTTTATTTTTAAAAATTAGAACTAATTACTTAGGATTAGATTTAATAAAGTTTTAAAATGCTTACTTAGACATATTCTTAACAATCTCCAAAGTAATCTCCATAAATAGAAGCACCTATTAGCAAAAACTCTAGATTTATTTTAACTTTCAGAGATTAAGACGTATTAGATGAAAAAATATCTATGAATAAAAAAGAAAATTAGGATTCATAGATATAAAATAAATTCTTTAAAAAAGTATCTAACCCTAATTTTGATTTAAAAAAATACAGAAAAAACATATTTTCAAATTAAAATATAGAAGAATAAGAAATACCTAATATAATTTATTCAAGTGGCATAACAAGATGTAATTCAAAAAATGTATTTTAGTGATTTAGTGTGAGTGTATATTAAAATAATTCTTTCATTTGTTTTATTTGTTTCTTTTTAACATTAATTATGTAACTTTTTAGAATACAAAATTTATAGAGTAATTCCAATTCTGTAGTTTTACTTAAATTTTTTTTCAGTTAGGAAAAATGTCAAAGCAATTTTTTCTAATTATTAAACACTATAAATATTTCCTACAAGAATAATAATTTTAAGGTTATAGTCCTTTAGTAAATTAAAATGATATAAGGAATAGTAAATAACCGATAATATCTTCGTATTTGTATTAATCCTCTTTTTCAATTGAAGAATGATTAGTTTTGAATGAAGAAATATAAAAAGCAATGGAATTTTATTTTGTTGTATGCAAATTTTAATATTTTGAAATAAAATAATAAGAAGTTGTGTAATTCAGTAATACAAATACTTTTATCATAATAGAGATTTTTTTCTAAAAAAGAAAATTTATAATAAAAGTTTCCTATTTATCCTTATAAAAAAGAATAATATTAAAATCTATCAATAATCTTAATTAATAGATTTAAGGAAGCTGTATTACAGGTTAGACTTAGAAGATTAATATGAAAAACCCTTCCAAAATTGAGCTTGAGAAGAAGTGAGCATTTTTTTTTATTTTTATACAAAAGAAAAATATAAAATTTTACTAAGATAGAAGAAGTACCTTGCAGTTTTAAAAAGATTAACTTAATTAAAATAATCTAGATTATAGTTATAATAATTTTTTGAAAAAACACCTAAAATATTGCTCATCCTGAAATTAAAATATCTTTAACTGTGTTGATGCATATTGCAATATTTCATTTAATTTATATGAGTTTAAACTAATTTTGTTCATTCTGTATTTTAATTGTTTTTATCACTTTGTTATATTAACAAATTTTGATAGTATTTAATGACTTTTCTCAAGTTTTTTTTACACATTTCTGAAAAAATTCTACTAATAGTTAACATTCGTGTATGTAGCCTTGAAAAAGGTAGTACCTTAGGGTACTATTTATATATATATATATAAAAGAAAGATCACTCAAAAGAAAATGTTAAGAAAGATAGTTATTGATAAACATAAAATATTGTTAAATCAGATAATTACTCATAAAAAATTAAAAAATTAAAGAAGTAGGATATAAAAATTATAAATTAAAATAAATAATTTATAATAGGAAATAATTTAGAAACAATAATTGCTTAATTAAAATAAATAAACTTAAAAATAAAAGAAGAAAATGCCCTATTTGCAGCTGTAAACAACCAAGGATTAACATTAATTAGTTAATAAATAATAAAGAAGCAAATAATAGTTTTGAAAAAAAAATGAAAATTTATAGTAATTGAAGATATAGCTTTAAACAAAAAAAATAAAATAACAACTCAGATAGATAAAAATACCTATCAAAAGTATTTTATTTATTTTGATGTGGAGTAATAGGTAATCAAAAGATAATGGTGTTTCAGAATATTTATAAAATTATTTTTTAAATTGTAATTATTAAAGATAGCTACTAATCAAGCATTTTATTGAACCTTATATGAATAAATTTGTTAAGATTTTTTCAAATCTATTTATAAGATTAAGAAATTTAATCAAAGATTATTATTAAATAAATTAGATTTTCTTGAAAAATTAAGTTTTAAAATGTGTATACTAAATTTTATTATTATCTAGTTTATCAACTTTTATATCAATAGAAATTAGAAAATATATGTTCTTCATAACATATTTAGTAAAATTAAATTTTTGCTAACAATGAGAGCAAATTCTTAAACAAATAATTTCACTTCATAAAATATTTCTATTTATAATTCATTAAAAAATAAATGATCTATTAATCATTTTTTAAAATGAATTCAGAAAATTAAAAAAAATTTTTTAAAACTTAGATTGGTAAAATTGAAATTGAAGACCATTCAATATTTTTAAAACTTTTAGTACCTAAATCATTTGCTTTTTAATAGTTTCTAAAGCTTCAAAATTTATAATGAAAATTAATTCATTATATATTCGTTATTTAAATTTAAGTAAATATTATAACAAAAACAAGAAAGAAGTAATAGCTTAGAAGAATAATTAATTGAAAAAGAATAAAAATTTGCCAGATTCTACTTTTTAAAAATGACATTAATAAGAAAAAAAATAATATTTATCAATATAGCTTTTTTATTAGAAATAATAAAATGTTGCTACATTGGGTGTCTTATTTGTGAATAGTAAAATTTATAGGAAATTTGCTTATAGTGTGTAGATGGATACTAGCTTAATCATTCAACTTAAATATGCGAATAAACAATTTGCGAATAATATTAATATGTTACAAATAATTAAAACTGCATGGCTATCTGTAAAAATAGCTTTGTTCCTCAACAGTCTAGTAAATCTTGTGTATCTGCAAATATTTGTTCCTATCAATATTTATAGCTTACTGAAGTTTCTTAGGGTAGAAATATTACAGATATCTTTTTACATAAAAATGGTTATCTAATTGTAATCTATAGCAATTTTTTTAACTATTTTGACTCTTAAACTGGAAATTATATTAGACAGCAGGCATTTAATTCATCAATTTAATATATATTCAGATTAAATGAAACTATCTATCTTCTAAGTGATCAAAACTAAGTTTTCGAATGGATAGAAGAAACAGGTTAATATAAACTTCTACTTTAAGTATAAAAAGGAAATTTTAATGTTAATTCTGGATTTATTTAGTTATAAAGCTTAGATGTTACTGGCGAATGTTAATAAAACACAATTTTTATTTCTTCATACCAAAATTTAAATAAAACAATTTATTTTACTGAACTCAATTCATAAAATTAAAGTTTATAGCTTTAGTACCTAAAATATGCTCAAATTTCAAATAACTATATTGTATTACAAAATAATAACTACTAAATATAGATCGCGTCTTTATAAATAACCAATAATTTAATAGAAATAAAAAATTTATTTAGCGATTATATGTGCTATGGAATAAATGGTTTATTTTAATAGATGGTTCCTATATTATTTCAGTAGCAGTCTTTTTTTGCTGTAATATTTACATAAACAAATGGGTTTGCATTATTATCTCAATAAGATTAGTCATGCAAACTTTTATATTAAAACTTTTTATAGCCATTAAAAATATAATTATTTTATATTAATGAAGATTAATTATAAACTGTTTATAAGTTAAGAATTTTAATACTATTTAGTGAGCTAAAAGTAATAAATTTCTATGATATTGAAGAAAATTAAAATGATTTTTAATTTAATCTTACCTCATATCCTTTAGATTTTATCCTAAAAAGCTTTAACCAAAATGAAACGAGGTTATATGTATTAAATTTTTAGTAACAATTAGAGAGATATGATATTTTTTATAACAGTATCAATCAAAATATTTCTATGAGTAAGAATAGTACATAATAGCTGTACATAAGTAATCCAACATAATTACTACTAATTTAAAACTAAATTTTAATTGATAGAATCATTATGTGCATAGTGTCTTCAGATATTTAGATAGTAGACTTAATGTAAGATCAAAACATAGGAGTATCAATAAGTTATATAGAAAAATAGAATTACAATGTGGATCAAATAAATAGTATTTAATTTGATGACAATTCTAATTTGCTGTTAAGTTGCTCAAATGATGGAAAAATAATTGTATGGAATTTTTTAGACCCATTGAATCCAATATTTTCATCATAATTAATAACAGATTAAATGTGCTTGAAAGTTTTAATATTTTAGAGCTAGATAGGAATTGGATTATTTACAAAATCCATTATTTTATTTAATATATATAATAGCGGCATTAATTAAATAATTTAGATTAACTCAAACACCTATTCAAATATTTTTGTAAATAAATATTTTATCATTCTTATCTACAACTAATAAATTTCTGTTTGGAAAGATTTATCATAATAAATAAAATAACAGAGATTTACCTTTTTAATAAAGTATTCATACGTTTCTCATAACCTTAGAGTATATTTAATGGATCATATATATAATATGATGTTCATAGACTTTGATTCAAATGATTATTCTTTTTCACAAATTTAATTTAAATAACTTGAAATAAAATCATTAACATTTAACTCTTTATTTGACTTATCATCTTAATAAGGTAAAATCTTTCTATTATATGTATTAATTAATTTTAAGTTAACATTTTATTTTAAAAGGTTCTTTATTAATGTTTTCAAATTTGGAAAATCAGCTTTTTATATATGACTATGATTTGAATTTATTATATCAGCCTTATTTACTGAATGGAAATAAAACAGTTGACATATACTAGTATGATGATAAAACATATTTTATTTTATTGTACGCTCCTTTATATAACTAGGGATATCCTTACTATACTTCTAGTATATACTTAAATAAAACAATTGAGTTTACATATTATTATGATTTAATTACTGGTACATAAATCTTGAATTCTGTAATGTATTCATAAAATTAGCCGTATTCTAAGATGATTATTCTTTAACCACAAAGTCCCACTTCTACAATATAAGAAGGAAGAGTTTATTAAATAACTAATGGTATATAAAGAGCAAAGAAAATACAAACACCTAATGATCAAATTCCAAAGTGTGTTACTAATTCTTAGAAAACACTTTATTTTGCAGGTTCAACCACAGGATCAGTTATAGTAATCCCAGAAAACAAAGATTATTACATTAAATAAATATTTTAAACTCTAAATTTAATTTAGAATGATTCACTCTAATTTGTATAATAAAATTTTAATCTTGGATTGATTTATTTTGTTTCTTATTATTATGTTTTCACTTTTAATATACATAATTAATAGCTAATTTCAAGAATAGATTTTGCAAATGCTCACTAAAATTTAACATCTATTAACTAAATTCAATAAATCTAAGTATACTCATCTCCAAATTTAGTTTTAGCTTTTTCTAATTAATAGCTGATCTTAAAAAATGAAGATAATTAAGTAGAATACCAAATTTCTACTTTGGTTTAAAATTCTAAATTAAAGTATATAAATGGCTGCTAATATGATGAACCATCTAATTCAGTATTTGTATATGGTAATATTTTTTTAAGATATAATCTGAATCTCACTTAGTATAAAATTTTATCATATCCTAATTAATAATAGTTCTAAGTATGCCTCTTCTAAATTAATGTAGTTATTTGCTAGATGAATGTTAATTAAGTTATAATTTATAACAAATAATAGCAATTTTAAATAATTTAGTTAATTTAGATTACAGCTTTTTAATCATTTAGTATAAAAAGTGATGATTAATATCAGAACATACTAATCTATTCAAATAACATAGAAATTTATAGTTTTAATGGTAATTATGTGTCTAGAATAAATTAAATTTCTTCAAATATAATTTAACTGATATTTACCAATCAATATATTATAACATTTACAAGCATAGGTAAATATTTTAGATTAAATGATTATTTTTAATTTTTTTACTACTTTTTTGTATAATAAACACTATTTTTTATAAATATTTTTTTAATTTAAAAATAGGAGCATTTATTTTCTCTAGATAAACTCAATAATACATTACAAGCTTTAAACCTCCAGGAGCAACATTAGTCAAAGGCTTTTATTTTTCTGAAATAAATACTCTTGCTTATATAACAAATGAAATAAGATATGGATAAGTTAAATTTTATAGCCTAGATACATTGTAATCGACAGGAAGTGTTTCAAGCTCATTTCCTGATTTAGGTATTGGTAATCTTATTAATATATTTTATGATTAAGCTAATAATGCCTTTGTCTATGCTGATACTTATGGAAATTTTTATTATACTCTCTATGGATCTTAGTTATATGTATTTAACGTTATTGGAGTATATGAATTTTAACAATAGTTAATTTCTATACCTCTAAATTTTTTGGTAGATTTTAATACTAATTAGATGTATATTTACAACAAAAATACGATTTGGATTGCATATTATAATTTGCTAATAAAAACTGGTAAAAAGGTCATGAATTATAATTAAAAATACTACTTCACTCTTTAAGGTTAATAAAATAATCTTTAATTAGTTTATTGCGATTAAAAAAATAATATTTATTTTTACTAAAATTAAGTTGTCTAATTTTTAACATAGTCATAATAAAATATTATTGATATGAGAAATTTTATATTTAAAAATCAAACTATCTATTTGGTGAGCACAACAAATTAAATAGCCATTTATTTTAATTAAAATTTATTATAGCTAGAATGTTAAATTAATATAAGCTTAAAATCCTTTTTATTTATTGATTAAAATGTAGTCTTAATTCAAACTATTAGCAATTAATTAATTGACATCGATTTTATAGATTAGAATATTTTATTATAAATTTAATTACCATAGAACTAATTAATTACTTCTCAACTTAACGTAACAGCAGTGGATGGATCATAATACTTATTTATATCATTGAGTTCAGGTGATATTATTAAAATAGATTTGGTTAAAAAATAATATTCAATCACTCATAATCTTGTATTTAATGATTATATTTCCTAAATATCTAAATATATTAATAATTAAATTATCCTGGTAACAAAAACTGGTAAATTGATTAGTATAGATACTAGTAGCTTCTAAAAAACAAAACATTTTATCACAAATGATATTTTATAAAATATAAACTATGAAATTGATATTTAAGTAAATCAAATATAATATTTTGAAATAGACTTATTAAAAAATAGATATTTTATAAGCATAATATCAGAAAATAAGGCAGGTGTTTACAATCTAAATGACAATAAAATCATAAAATATTTAGTATTTCCAGATGTTTAGTTTAAAAGAGTTGATAAAACTAATAAACTTATTATCCTCTCATGTTAGTTTTAACTTAATATATATAATTAATAACTATAGTATTTAAATTATTTAAGGAAAAGCTAATAAAATCAAATAAACAATATTGTAGTCATTAATGATAATATCTTATTAATTATTTACCTTTCTTAAATTGAAATAATTGCTGTCAATGATTTAAGTGGTTTTATAAATTCTATATAATCTATTTAGCTTACATATCCTAAGATTGCTAATTTTAATATTTTAGAAAATTAACAGCTTTAAATTTTAGTTTTACACTAAGCTGGAGTTTATGATGAGATAGTCAGTATAAACTATATTTACTAATAAGTATCTTTATTTGATAATGATAATAATAAAAATAGTCAAAATAATATTTGCTAATACTAATTAAAATACTAGTCTACTCAATAAATATAAGCTTAATTTTAATATATTTATAGTTTTCAAAATTCTTAGGCAATCAGTTATTTTTTTTCTATTTTATTGAGTGAATCAATAAAGAATTTATCATTTCTTTCTAAGCCAAATATAGAATTCGTAATAAGTCCCTAAAATTAATAATAAAATTAGCTATTTTTATCCTAAGATTCATTTTTATTTATTTAGTCAGACATAAATATTTAGAATTTTGATTTTATGTTTGTCGACTAAGCAGCTTAATATAAATTTTAGTAGTAATCATAAAAAATTGTTATTTATAATTGTAATATTTTAAATTAAAATATTAGCTTAGGAACATCTCTTATATTTGAAAATATATAATAAATATAAATTATAGGAATGAAATTGAATTCAATTACTTTATCATAAAACTAAAACGTGAATACTAATTAATAATAATTATTTTAATTTTAAAACTGTTCTTATGTTTTGATTGAAAACCTTTTAATTTAGAATATAACTCAATAGATAGGATATTAAGAATTAATGATATATCAAAATATCGATACAATAATCCTAAAAAATGTAATTATTAAAGACAGCTTTTTATCAAACGGGTTAATAAATCTTATTTAAGTAAATAAATTGAGAATACAAAACTTTACTGTAATTAATTGCTAAAATATACTAAAAAACAACAATAATAATCAGCTATAGTAAATATCATATTTACCTAATTTAACATACATCATAAATATGTAGGGAGTAAACAGAAGTGAAATTATTTAATTTAACGCAACAAATAACAATGATATATCATTAATATGGTCAAATAAAAAGTATTATACTAACTTATTTTCACAAACTTTATTTTAAGATAGTATTTTTTTAATATAATCTAATTTTAAAAACAATAGTTTTAACAAGCTATTTAATAAAGACTTTTAATAAAATTTAATAAAAATTTCAAATTCATTTGCTTAAATATAAGACATATCATTTAAT
The DNA here is from genome assembly GCF_000189635.1 of Tetrahymena thermophila SB210. NCBI lineage: Eukaryota > Ciliophora > Oligohymenophorea > Hymenostomatida > Tetrahymenidae > Tetrahymena > Tetrahymena thermophila. The sequence continues at coordinate 234,471 of NW_002476202.1, read as the reverse complement.
TAAAATAAAGGAAATATAATAATTACAGATACTGATATTGTTAGTATAAATCATTGCTAATTTAGCAATAATATTGGTATTGATGGTTCTTGCCTTAAATTTTAATAGATAAACTTTAATGTAACAATATAATAATCAGTATTTTTAAATAATATAGCTTTAGCAAATGGAGGAGCTATTTACATATCAGATTCTAATAATATAACAATTAAAAAGAATACCTTATTTTAAAATAATACTGCATAAATAGGAGGAGCTATGAGAATCTAAAACACTTAATAACAAATATTTAGTAATTTATTTTATTTTGAAAATATAAAAGCTTAATTTAAAGGAAATTAAGGATTTATTTTTGGAAATGATATAGGAACTTACATATATAAATATTTAGTTTATAAAAGCTCTGATACTAATTCTACAAAAATAACTTTAATATACACAGGATACATGTTTGAATAAAATAAAAATGACTTAATTTTACAAAATATTAAAAGTGGTGGTAATATAAACCTAAAAATTAAGTTTTTTGATTAGTTAAATAGTGAAGTTAAAATTAATAAATCATCTTTTATAAATAATGCTTATCCAGAATCTATTATGAAAGAAATTTAATATTATAGTATTTAGGTATAAACTAATTTAACTACTAATGATCTATAGATAAAAGGTAATTCTATCTCAACAATTTTAAATTTTGATTAAAGTTTAAATTGTTTCTCATTTAATAATCTGCAAGTAACAGGTTTTCCTTTGTCACAAATATCAACAGCATATTTATCGATCACTATTAGTTAATGGCAATAAAATATAGAAATTCCATTTACTTTAATATTTAGAAATTGCATCAAAGGAGAGGTTTACGAAATGATATCATCAAATTTAGTTAATTGTGTTTCATGCAGTAACCAAACTTATTCACTATAAGAACCTATGTAAGAAACGAATATAACTATAAAAAATTAATTATAAGAATATATTAACAATTATATATGCAAAAAATGCCCTGAAGGGTCTTAAAGTTGCTTTTAAGATAAAATCCTTCTTTAAAAAGGATACTGGAGAGAAACGAATAATTCTGACTAAATATTTTAGTGTAATTAGATAAATCCAGAAATATGTGATAGCAATAACTAAAATGGATGTATAGAAGGCCATATTGGACCTCTATGTGAAACATGTGATTTCTTTGGTAACGTATGGTAGGGAAAAAGTTATGCATAAGGATCATAAGTATATGAATGCAATGCTTGTAGGGATGAAATACTTTAATTATTACTTGCTATTTTGTTAATTGTGGTCTTACTAGTTTACTTGCTTTCTTCAACTTTAATTTTTATTAGATAATATGTCTACAATTCTACTCTTACTTATATAAGGATTTTAAAAATACTACCCTACTCTAACAGCTGTCTATTAGATTAATCTACCTTTATAATAAAAACACTAATCAATTACCTTTAGGTATCTTCAATTCTTGTGAATATAGATTATAAACTAATTTATTCAGCTATAAATATTGGATCATAATTTGTAGGATAGCCTATTAGTAGTATTGCTGTAAATAGCTAGTGTTTTTATAAATACTTAGGTTATGAACTATATAATTACAATGAGCTAAAAATTAGGTCTTTGCTGTATTTAATCTTACCAATAATTATGATTTGCATTCTTTTGGATACGTTTTTAATTTTAAACATTTTCTTAAAAAATAAGATAAATAGATTTTATAAATGGGTTTTAATTATAATAGTTTTTTTCTTTTTTTAACCTAACTGTATAGCCTTTTGTGTAAGTACCTTAGCTTGCAGATAAATTGGTAGCAATTCCTATGTTGCAACGAGTTTAATCATAAGTTGTAGTGATTAAGAGTATTATTCATTTAAACTTTACTCAATTATACCAATGCTATTATTTTGGTCTTTATTTCCAATTTATTTACTTATTATGCTGATATATGAAAAAAGCAAATCAAATAAAAGCTTTAATTTTTGTTCAATCAAACTAAAATATGGATATTTTTATCTCGAATACAAAAATAATTTCTTTTACTGGGAGTTTTTAAGAATTTATGTAAAGATATCTATTGTGTTAGTTACAAATTTACTGAATTCTATAGAGAATATTCAACAAATTATAAACATAGTCATAATTAATTTATATATGGGAATGATTTCTAAACTCTAACCTTTTAATGATAAAAATGAAAATAAATATGAAATCTTAAGCTTTTTAACTGTTTTAATTACTCTAATATTTTAGAAAATATCTTAATAGTAAAATATCCCTTTGATATAGTTAGTAGTGATCATTTTACATTTATCTTATATTACATTTATTATATATTAAATATTAAAGATAAAATTGATGAAATCTCAAAATAAATGCTTGCACTACCTAATAAAAACATTTCTAGGGAAAAAAATATTTGATCAAATAATAAAAAAAAGAAATACAATTAAAATTCTTTTTTTATGGAGAAAAGTTTATAAAAATTTAAAATTTATTAGGCAAAATAATATTCTGTCTTAAATATAAGACTTTGAAGAGTTTTAGATAAGTGGAGATAGTAAACTTTCACAGATCAAATGTAAATTAATATATATTTATTGAAAAATTTTGTAAATATTAAAAAGAAATTCTTTGAAAAAATAGAAATTTATAATTCAGATGATAAAGTAGGAAAAAAGTTAAAACTTTCATATTCTGGTACTAATTCTTTTCTAACAGCAAATTAAATAAACTTATCAAATCAAATGTTAAAAAATGAAAAAAAAAGTAAAGCTTCTAAATTTTAATTAAATAGAGAATAACTTAAAGAACAAAATTAGAGTGATTTAAATTAGCTAACATTGTAAGACATTTAACACTATTCCTAAACATTATTTGGAAGAAATTAAGTTCATAACTAAAATCAAATTTAATAAGATAAAAACAATAGTCTTTCTATATCCCATATTTAAAAAGAAATAGAATTCGAAGATTTATCTAATTCAAATATTAATAACAGACGTTTAAGTTTCTAAGTTTGAAATTAGAGAAAAATATATTTTTTATTATTTTTACTTGATAGGTAATTTTATGATAAGCTATTAAGATTGCCGAATATAAAAGGCAAATTAATAAAATATTTATTGCTTTTATATTTTATTGATTCTTTATTATTTTTATATTTGTAAATATATTCTTAGCTAATAGGTTTTAATTTTAATAATAATTTTTATAAATTAATACTTGAGATTTGTATATGAGTAAACAATTTGATTATTTAGTTGATATCATAATTTATCTATTTTTTTATTTGAAAAACATTTAAATACTTTTAAAAATTTAAAACAATTATACAAATTTTAATTTTTAATATCACCACTTACACATTCTTTAGAATAAGCATATGTTATGTATGCTTTTTAAATTAAATACAATTTTTTTCAATTTTAATATAATAATCCGAAATTAAGAACTCTGATTTTCCAATTTCTATTTTAATGATTAGAAAAATAAGTTTTGAGTTTTACAAAATTTCTTCATAAATATTTCTTTATTCACAGCCTTTTCATCATCAAAAAAATAATTCATCATTCCAATTTAGCATATATGCTACATTTTGAATAATAGTCTTTTTTTATTATTGTGTTATCATCATTAAAGGATTCAATTTAATATAATACAATTCTGATTTATGTAAATTTTGAGATAGTAGTACCTAAAAATTATTTTTATAAAATTCTTTATAGCTTGAAAATTTTAGCAATTATCCAGTTAAATTCAACTACTTTAATTTAATAAACTTAAAGATGAATAATAATTAAAGTGTTAATTAAATTAATATAAAATAAATAAAAAGAAGTGATAAATCTAAGAGAGTAATTAGTAATAGAGTACTAGCAGAAAAAAACCTTTGCTAATTTATGAAGATAATTAATTGATAATAATAAATAAATATTACCATTATAGATCTGAAACATCAATCAAAATTTATCATTATGCATATTAAATAAAATAAATTTTTTATTATTAAACAAAAAGTATATTTGAATTAATTTATTACAAATTTTTAAAATCTAATTTTTAATAATATTTTATTATGATAAAGTTTATTAAAATATTATGTAGCAATTTTCATATCTAACTATGCATATAATTCTAAATAATATATAAGTTTCACGCATTAATTTAAGTCAATCACTTTAATATGAAAGTTAACAGCAATTAATTGTTTTGAATAGAAAATTACAATGATAAAAAAAATAAATTTCGTAAAATTTATTTATGATAGAAAATATATTGAATTCTTTGCTTAATAAGTTAGAAAAGTGAATGAATAATAATTTAGATGAATAATTTAAAGAATTTTTTGAAAATTTAATGTAGTAAAGTGAATAGTTTAAATTCTTTTAAAGGATAATAAATAAATTAAATTTCTAAGTTAGTATTAAAGGGTTTTATTGTTAAACTATTGAATTAGCATACTAAAGCATAGAAAATTAGCTAGGTTACCAAATATATAGAAAGATAAATGCTAGCAAATAAAAATTAAAGACCTTCAGGTTATAACTAGTCTGCTATAAATTCTTATTTATAACCCTATTAGCAGTACACTTCTGCTAATCAAAACAACCTAAGCTCTTAATTACAATAAAAAGATAATAATAGAGGAAGTCTCTAAAAGGCGATATCTCCAACAAGAAATTCAACACACAAACAGTATTCTTCTTTTAAGTAGAATTAGAAGAATTAAAGTCATAATAGTTTCAAGGAAGATACTAGTGTAAACAGTAAAATTGGTACTTCGTCTTCTTTATTAAAAAATGGAAATGGGATCATAGGAGGCGGTTAATATGATGTAAATAAATCTAAAGGTGAAAATTCTTTATCACCGTGCATAAAATCTACAAATTTATAAAAGAATGGGTTATTATCACCATAATTAATGAAATAGTCAACATAAAATTTATCTTATTTGATAAATAAAAACAAGGAATCTAAATCAACAGAACCATAAACAAGTTAAAGCTACTTAAAAGACACTCAATAAAAATAAATTCAAAAAATAGATCACAGTAACATGTACCAAACACCTTAATCATTATCTAAAACTAATATTTAATCTGGAAATAATGAAATCGGATTACAATCTTAATAATAATACACTCAATCATAGAACTAAGCTTCTATCTATAAAAATACTTAAAATTCACCCAATACTACCTATGGTAATATTGTTAACAATAATCTTTAGACTCCATCAAATTATAATAAGAATATTTGCACAATAAATCTGTGTGACAAACAAGATTTATTTTAAAATATAAATTTAGCATGCAATACGAACAATAAAAGCATAAATGATATCAATAATAAGTTAGAATTGAGTTCAAATAATCCTTAAAGATCTCCTTCTACTTATTAATAAAGTAATAGTAATAATAATTAAAGTAGCAACAAAATTCTGATTCAGCCTATATCAAAATAATCTTCAGCAATTAATACAGAGAATGGTTTGCTAAAATCAAATTAATTACAGTAAATGTAGTCTTCAAAGAATTATTTTGGTTATTTAAGAAGTGGATCTCAATAATAACAGAATTAAAGTTCTGTAAGAAATGTTTTGTAATAGCAATAAAGTAATAGCTCTGATGCTAAATTTAATTTACAATAAAAAACTAAATACATTGATTTATAATCAACTATTTAATCAAAAAAATAAGGCTCTCAATTATAATATTAGCATCAATAATTAACTTAGCAATAACAAATACAGTAGATATAATCATACTTAAATTAATCAAACAAAACTGATCAATCGTCTTAGAACCCTTTTAATAACATGTCTAACAATTCTATACTTTTATCAAAAAGTTCTTAAAATGGGTTTGGTAGTATTGTAAGTAATTAACATAATATAATTACAAGTAGCCAAGAAAGTGACAAAGACCATAATATAAAAAAGCTAAATAATCCACTAACCTCTAACTCGGTCACTTCAAGTAAATCTAGTATGAATGCAAATCCAATAAGCTATCTATAGAAATAAGATTCTAATCATTAAAAAAGTGGAATTTAAGTTCAGTTAACAGAAAGTAGAAGCTTAGATTAAGTTTTTAGTGGAAGTGATTCTCAAAAAAGACTCAACGTTACATCAGTAAATCATGAACAGTAATCACCAACAATTGTACAACTGAAGTGCGATATGCAGTAAAAATCTTCATCTTTAAGCCCTTATAGAGAATCTAGATAATAAATAAATGTTTTATAAGAATGTGACTCTAACACAAATTAGATATGTTAAGTCTGTAAAACTAAAAAAGCAAATTACTAAATTAATATATCAGATATATCAAAATAGTATTTCTGCTCTAAGTGCAGCATAGAATAATCAAAATTCAACTCTAATTCATCTAACCCAATAACAAATAATTCTATAAGTACAGGTATAGGTGGTAGTGCAGCAGAATCTTACTTATCACCTCAAAAAATAAATATTACTTCTACACCTATCAATTTATAAACAATAGATCTCAGAACCGATCTTAATAATCATTCACCAGCAACAAGCTTATAAAATGAGTCTACCAAAAAAGGATAGACAGACTAATTGCATCAATTCTAAAATTTTGCTAATATAAAGACAACAAATTATATAAATTAAGTAATACCACTAGAATAAAAATCTTCTGAATTTTAAATCCCATAATCTTCTCAATATATAAATAGTAAAATAGATATTAAATAGATTGCAGATATACCTTCATATACTCCTTTAAAAGCTATAAATGCAAATAATTAAGTAAATTAAAAGCAAATTACAAATAATGATTAAATTTCATAGTAATTATAAAAGCCTAATCAATAAATTTTATAATAATCCAACACTCATAACTTAAATTAGCCAATATTAAATGGTTATACTTAAGACTTTTAAAGTAGTAATTAATAACCTATTTCTTAAGCTCTCAGTGAATTTAAATCTTAGATTGCACAAACATTTGACACTGTTTAATCTTTAACTTCATAAAATAGTAATTTTTCGTTATAAGATGTACAAAATAATTAAAACCCTTAAGTTAACAATAATTAAAATGTTTTATTTGATAAGCAGAGTTAAGTCTCAAATAATTATTAATCAAATGAGTTAAATAAATTTTAATCTCCTATTTATCAAATTAATGACTTTATGGGTGAAGAAGAAAAAATAAAAAGATAAAAGCTAAATGATTTTCAAGCCAAATTATTTAGAATAAAAAATGATTTTGATTAGTTATAAAAACAATTTTATGAAAAAAACGATTCGCTGATATAGGAATATCATAAGAATATAGAAAGCGTTGATTACATTTAAAAGTCTCTTGTCAATGTCATTGAAGAAGTTGCTTCACGATAAAAAGAAGTTTTACTTAATAATTTCAACGATAATTTAGCAAAATATAAAAATAGCAAGTTTGAGATTTAATAAATATTAAATTACCTGAATTGTACTGAGAATGACTTGATGAGCAATTTTGATTCTATATTAAGAGATATGGATATTGATAGTTTAGATGATATTATTGGCCAATATAATTTGATAATTTAGTAGTATGAAGAATCAAGAACAAAAAAGTTTTTAAGTTAGTTGTTCGTAGTTTAGCAATTAAAATATGCAAACGATGGCAATTAATTGGCTTCAGTTTCATAAAAGATGCAAGATGTAGTAAACCATTTGTTAACAATTATTTCCTACACTCAAAACATATAGAAAAGCTAGGTTAGTTCAAACTAAACACTTTATGGAACTACTGAACCTAACGCCAAAGTACAATAGTTCTAATTATAATAAAATAGTTTTATCAACTAACAACCTAAATCCATTTATGTAAGCTTCGAAAATAGAGATATTTTTTAAAGCGCTGCTCATAGTACAACTGACCAGCACCATCCTGAAACATAACCTCAATCTCCTTCCTTTAAAGCAACTTTATCTCAATAAAATTAATTAAATATGCATCAATCATAATAAAATGGATTTTAATTTTTAACATTTAAGGAAATTATCAACAATGAAGAATAGAATTAGTAAAATAACAAAATTTAAAATTAAATGCAGTCAAGTCAATAAAACTAATAAAATAATAACTTAGTTGTAAGTAAGCATTTTTACTCTAGCAATGGAGATATTATTTAAAGATCTTCATTTGGAAGCGAAAATAATAAATAAGAATAAAGTGACTCTCCTTTATCTACAAAACCACAACTAATTCCAAATAATTATTCTACATATTAAAGTTCCCCAAAACAAGTCTTGCTAACAATGGAAGATGAGGATTCTAGCAAAAAAGGAAATTATTACTCTAATTTGAATATGAGTAATCAAGGTATTGGTGGAATTGCAGCTTAACAGTCATTACAGCTTAATTAAAATATTACACAAAATATTCATTTATACAATAATTAAATTCCAAGTTATTAAAATAACAGTCAAATTTAAAATGCATAATAAATAAATTCAACAAGCTAAGCTACTAACTTGTAATAATATGATGCAGAAATCAAAAAGTTAGAGGATTTAAGAATAAGCAATTAAAAGTTATAATTAGATGGATTAGAAATAAATTCTATGACCTCTCCAACAAATAAAATTATTTATAGAAGTTAAGAAAATCCTTTCAGTAAAATTAACACTCTTGTAAAGAATTACAATAATGAAGCTATTAATTTAAGCTCTAACTCTTAAAATTATGGGCTATAAAGTGAAAATCAATCAATAGATTATATATTTAATTAATCAACTACCACCAGCGCTTCTAATAACAATACAAGTAACCATAATCACAGTCTTTTATTTAAAAACAAATAAAAATATAATGACCTTCTGTAAAAAATTCAAGTTAATTAATCATAAACAGAAAAGCTTTGCACTGATGTTCTTAGCTCTGGATAAAATTTTAAATTTTCGCAGTAAGAAGAAAATCAAAATAATCCTAATCCTCAACTAAGTTAATCGATTTAATCAGGTTTCCCTAAAAAATGATTTCGAAAAAGACTATGCTTTCAATTTTGATAAATTAATTCGAACTTCTTATTGTATCTCTTAAAAGGATAATACAAAAATAAATAAATTAATCTAAAGTAATAATTATTAATTTTCCATTTTATAACCAATTCATTCAAGTCTTTAGATTACCTTTTAAAAATTAATAATCTGTATTGATATATTTATAAATATTTTTTTGAAATATATATTTACCTTTATTATTGTATATATCATTGCTAATTAAATATATTATTTTGTTTGCTCACTTAAATATAATTACAATTTTTCAGATCTATAAAATAAGAATAAGTATTCATCAATAATGTTCTGAAAAAATAATATTTTTTAAAATAATTATAAAAAGTTTTATTCTACTAATTAAATAATATTCAATAAGTATTGATAAATAATTGTAAATAATTATCTAATAAAATATAATTTCATTATTTAGATATTGAATTTACTTAATCAATTATCTATATTTTAAATGTTAATTTTTTTATTATAAAGTTTATTTATTAAATTTTGAGTTTAATTGAATGTCTAATAAATAAAAGTTGATTTAAATAAATCTAAGCATTTTACAAAAACAATTTAAATTATAAAGAAAAATATAATTAGCAAAAGTTTTGAAAATTTTTGTTGTAAAAAACTTTATAACAAATCATAATAAGAATAATTTATAAATACTGTTAAAATTTATATGAATAGAAATACATTTTCTTAAATTTTTAAATTAATAAGAATTCTGCTTTCAATATTTAAAAGTCTTCGTTTTAGAAAAAAAGAGTGATTTGAGTATTTTAAAGAGATATTTTATTTTTTTATTATTTTTAAAAGATAATAAATTTTTAGTCCTTAATTAATATTTCTTTATTTTAATATTTTCCTCTTCATGCTTTAATTTTCCAGTTAAGATACTTTTGAAAATCTTCTTGGAGTTTTTTCTTTCAATAGATTAAATGACTTATTTTTCAACTAGAAAGAAATTTATTAATTATTTATATAAAATAATAATGATAACTAATTATTGATAGATTCTCTTAATAAATTACTGTTTATTTTTAAAAGGAGATAAATCATTAGTAAATATTCTATACAAAGAAAGGTTTTTAATTAATTTATTTAATATTTTCAAAAATAATAACTTAAGCAAAAAATTTATACAAGTAATTTGAAAAAGTTGTTAAATAATAGGGTAGAATAATATGTAATAGTAGTAAATTGCGTAACAATAACAATAAATCATGTATTAATAAAATGTAAATAGCAGTAGGATTTCAGCGTAGACTACTTAATCATAGCTGAATTAAGGAGTTATGGCCAATTAATAAACCTAAATTAAGCAAACTTAAGCCTTACCTATACCTACAGCAATGCCTTTTTAAAAAAATAATTCATAAGCTTAATTGTTAGGAACTCAATCTAATCGTCAAAGCATTCAAAATTAAAAATTAAGTAGTAATAATATTAATAATAATTAAAATGTACCTGCCCATGGTTCAAGTCGTATTAATTACACTTAAAATCAAAATAATTAATATCAGGTTAATGGATCTCAGTTGTCATAACCGTAAATTAATTTTATTAACAATAACTTTTTAAGTAGTTATCTATAAAAAAAAGCCATTTAAAATATATTTTATTGAATTTATATTAATTTCAGTAATTTGAAAATATTTTATTTTAAATTATAGTGTCACTCCTTTGCAAATAAACTAGCAAAATATGATATCTTCAGATATAAGCTTAGAATATAAAAAACTAAATGAAAAATATATCTTGCTTCAAGTAGACTTTTAAAATTTATAATATTTAATGCTTTTTACTTTAGGTTTTTGAACAATTTAGATTATGTGTAAAATATATTACAATTAAGTATTATTTAGATATGATTGCTTGTACTCACACATAAAATAAGTTTAAAAATTATTTTTTTTGGTGTTAACAATTAATTTTTATAAAATAGGCAAGTTTCGAAAAAGAGAGAAAGCATGTAGAAAATTTAGAGTAGAAGATGAAAATACTCATTTAAGAAAATGATAAATTGTTAGACATGAAGAGCAATAGCTCTAAATCAATTGATTTAAGTTCTAACAATTTAGAATAAACTCAAAATAAGTAAGAAAGAATACTACTTGAAGAAATTTAACGTCTTGATAGATTTATTAATGAATAAACAAATGAAATTGAGCATCTTAAATATGAAAACTAAAATTTAAAAAACTAATACTCAGAATAAGAAGAAATCATTGCCAATATTGATGAAAAGTCTTCTGAGCTAGTTGAATAAAATAACAAACTCTAGCAACTTCTTGCTATGAAAGAATAAGAAGCAGATGCTTATAAAAATATTAATTCGTCTTTATAGACATAAGCTGGTACACAGTCACAATTAGGGTAGCTTTTATTATTATTATTATTATTAATTATTAATTAAATTATAAAATATCTAGATTTGATTTAGAAAATCTTTAAAAGATGAATGCTATTCTAAATGAAGAAATAAAAAATTATAAAGAAGAAAGAAGGCTATTAAATGAAAAACTCTAATAGCAAAAAGATGAATAATCCAAAACAAAGATAGAATTACAAAAGAAAAAAGAAGAGCTTCTAAAAGCTACTGATGAAATATAGAAATACAGAGATGATGCCTTCAGAAACAAAGAAGATGCATAAAGAAATAAAGATGAGTTAAGAAGAAACACTGATTATATTAGCAAATAAGATGAGGAAACAAAGAAATATATTAAAGAAATATCATTACTCAGAGAAACATAAGCTCAAATAATAGAACAATACCATAATTTGGAAAAATAATATAGTGAATTAAAGCACTAATTACTCAACTCACAAGAAGAAAATAAATAAATTTAAATAATGAAAAATACCATTTCCGATTTAGAGAAAGCTAAAACAGACTTGCTAAATGAAAAATCTGAATTTATAAAAGAAAAAGGTTAAAATATGTTTTATCTTAAAGAAAAAGAAGAAAATTACTAAAAAATCATTGCTGAAAAACAATAAGAAATAAATAACACCTTAGCCCAGTCAAATATGCTAGTGGAAAAATACAACATTTTGCAAGATAAGTTTGTTAAATTGCAATAAAGTTTTGAACAAACAAAGATTTTTGAATAAAAGTATGAAGATGCATCCTCTAAAAACTAAAATCTTGCTTAAATAGTTATGAAAAAGGATGAGCAGATAGCTAACTTTATAGCAGAAATCGAAAAGCTTAAGAGGGATCTAGTGAGTTCTTAAAGCAAAGGTGAATAGTTGCAAAATCTAGTGAAAAAATAAGATGAACATATTAAGAAACTTGAAGATACCATTAAAAAGTAAGACGAAACTATTAAAAAGCATGAAGAAAATGCTAGAAAAACTGAAGAAATAGTTACAGTAAAGTTTGGTGAAAAGAAGACCTAGATAAAATCTCTTGAAGATAAAATAACAGAATAGTAAAATATCATTGCATAGCTTAGATTATTTGAATAGGAGACTATCAATTTACGTTAAACGATTGAAAAGGCGGAAGAGAAATTAAAAAAACTTTTTTCAGAAAATGAGAAATTAACAGGAGAAATAAAGTAAGCAACTTAAAAAATATAAAAGTAAGAAGGAGAAAAGAAGCAACTTACAGAAAAAAATACAACTCTCACTACTGAGCAAACATAAACCAAAGAATTGTTAGCTAAACGTGAAAGAAATCTAGAAAAGGCTATAGAGGAACTTAAAAAAATGGATGGTGAAAATAACGAATTGAAAAAATAAAATAATGAGTATTTGTAAAAAATAAAGGAATATTAATAGACAAATGAGTAACTTGCTAAGACTTTAGAAAGTTTAGAAAAGAAATACGAATAAATGAGGAATCAGTATTAGACAATCCACAAAGAACATATTGATTATAAAAATAATAATGATGAAAGTCGCATTAAAGAATAGAAAGAATTTAATAAAAAGCTTGAAATTCTTTAAAAGTAAATTATGGAATTGGAGAAATCAAAGAAGGATGCTGCAAATTAATTTAATTAATAGATAAAAGAAAATATTGAATTACTCTAAGATTAATAATAATCAATTAAGCTTTATTAATAGAAAGTAGAAGAACTTGAAAAATTAGTTGCAGAATAATCAGCCTAATTTAAGTAAGAAACAGATAATTTGATTAAAAATAATAGTTAGCAGACTGCTTTACTTAACAAAGAAATATAATTAAAGATATAAGAAAACTAATAAATCCTTGTAGAAAACCAATCACTTAACGTACTTTTGCATGAAAACGAAGAAAAGTTCGAAGAGTTGGAATAGGAAATATAGTCTCTGTAATCACAAATTTTAAGCTTACAACAGATAAGTGAGAGCCAAAAATAAGAAATTTCTAACCTTTCAAATATTATCCGTTAGCGTAGAGAATAAACAGAATAATAGTAAAATGTTAATAGCACTTTGACAAGAGAAAATCAAGGACTACTTGACCAACTTAAATAATTAGAAGCATAGCTCTTCAAAGTCGATGAGCATGTAAACAAAATGGTATTTTGAAATTTATTTTTTGGATTTTAATGATATTTAATTTTTTAATAAAAAGGAACAATAAAATAATGTAATTTAGAATGGTGAAGAAACTGAAGATTTGGTAGAATGAAAAGTTGACAATATATTATACTAATTTAAAATTGAAAATTTAATATTTATAAATTTAATTAAAAAATTAGATTTTGAGCTTAAAAAATATCTTTAAATATAACTCTATTTGTTTATTTTGTTAAAAAAAAATATATTTATGATTAATTTTTCTTCGATTCTTTTATTATTATTCTTAAATTACTGAACTGAATATAAAATAATTTAAAAGATGTTTGGAATATAATAAAATAAATATATTAAATTTAGTTGGTCAAAATAAATTTTTTGCATTTATACAAATATCTAATTCATTTTTTAATAAGTTTACACTCTCTTTACCTAATTACAAAAAAAATTATTTTAAAGGTTTTAAATTTTGAGTTTCTTTATTTTTTTACTTTAAAAGCAAAAAAAAAGTAAGATTTTAACTTTTAAATAATAGTTAAGATTTGATTGTTTATTTATGTTTACAAATTTACTAAAATATGTCTACTTTTTCTTTCAATATTTAAAAAAAGTTTATTTTTTTACTTATGATTATTTTTTTGTAAAATCTATTGAAATTTAATAATAATTAATCTTAGATATTTTTAGAATTCTTCAAGTTTTTTACTTTTAAGTTTTCAAATAACAAATAATTTTTATAAAATGTTCTATTATTCATAGTCACTAATTTTATCTGAGCTTGCTTCAAATGAAAATGGTTAGGAATAAGATCACTTAGATTCCGAAGGTTAAGATGATTTTGAAAATACTAGCATTATATTTGAATTATCTCAAAGCTATATTCAAAACGATAACAATAACAATAATTAACATGATCAAAATAATATTGCAAATAATTAACAAATTTAAGACTATTTTCCTTAAGCAGGAAATGGAAATTAAGAAAATAACTTAAACGCCAACAATCAAAACTAGTTAGATAATTTTTAAGATGTTTTAAACTAGCAAAATCATCATATAAACTAATAAAATATTGCAAATTTAAATAATTTAGGATTATTTTATTTAGTAGTAAATAGATGGCTGTCTAATTTGGCAGATCCTGTTTTGCTTACCCTTTTCTTTCTTTCTGGATTTGTAAATTCTCAATCAATAAGTGGAGATTGGTCAGATTTTCTAAAATATTGTAATTTTGTTGTTGGAGCTTTCTGTGTGATTACTAATTTGGTAAATGTTTTAAGATTGATAAAAGGAAAAAGAGAATAGATTCTCTTACCTCTTCCTTAAAATCCACCTTAGGAAGAAGTTAGGAATGCATATTCGCAAGAGAAACTGCAATAAAACTTAAACAACATTTACTTCTTTTGTTTAATTGCTATATCATCCATTTAAATTATATCGATGATATAAAATAACAAATACGAAGATAATATTTACTAGAGATATTTGCTTCTTGTTTTTATTTATTTAAGAGTGGTAATGTTTTTGATATTTTACTTAAACAAGCACCCAAAAACAATTAAAAAACTTCTGATGTATTGTGTAACCTCTTGGCCTGTCTACAGAAAAGAGTTTGATGAATATTTACATTATAATTTTGATTTTGCAATTCAAATACAGACAACTTTTGCTAAAGACCCTGTTCAGAATTACTTGAAGTTTATGATTTATATTTATGAATTTATTCTTGTACTTCAGATTATTGCATTTGGCAGCTCTTGGCAAAATCATTAGTTAATATTGTAAGAATATTCCTATTTTTTTGGAGGCTTCTACTATTTGAGTATTATTTACATAGCACTTTTCAACTACTATATAGTTACTTAGAATATTTAACTTTCAACTAAAATGAATAGAGTAAAAAATTGTGCTTTTTTAATAGTATTTTTTTCCAGCTATTCCATATTTATTATTCTTCAATTGCTCAATGCTTTGTTCTAAGAAAGAGGAAAAGAGTATTACATCTTATAGTTTGAACCAATTTTTTCTTTTTATCTAGTTTGCATTTCGACAAGGATAGTGCTAAATAGAATCACATTAAAAGCTCTCAATAAAGAAATTTAAAAGTAACAAAAATTGTAATTTGCATAAAATTAGCATCAATAAAGAATTCCTCAATAATAGAACAACAATAATCTAAACATAGAAATTCCATAAGTAAACCAATAGGTGAATGTGGTTTAATTAAGCATAAGCAATAATAGTAACTTAATAATGTAGTAAAGTTATTAAATTTAATCAAATTAAATTGTTAACAACAATTAAGATATTTAAATTGATTAAGTTAGCAATATGTAAGTCAATAACTAAAATGTATTTAACAGCAGCAATTAAATAGTAAATTAATAAAACTTAAATTTTAATAATAGTAATAACAATATCAGAAACTAAGAGGAGTAAATTAATCATTTTTAAGAAACTAAAAGAAAAATAAGATTGATGGTAACTAATCATTTGGAAGCTTTAGATAAAAACATAAATCTTATTGTGAACTTTGAAGGTTACACTGTAACTATATCACTGGCTCTATAATTGTTTGTGTATATGTTTTCAGATAACCTTGAAATATATGAATAAAATAGTACAATTTGCAATATCTACTATTTCTTATCAATATATTCTTTTATGTTTTACTTCCTAAGTTCTAAAAAGGTATCTCTTGCCTATGATAAATTAAAAAATTCTTCTGAGCCATTTTCACTTTATTGGATCATCCCATTTTAATCATATTTGAATAAATTAGGATGGTATCTATCTTGGATTCTTAGCTTTTTACTGATATATCTTTACTTCAATATAAATTTCACTAATAACTCTTTTGTTAAGGCTGAGTATATATTCATGATATTTTTTTCTATCACTACATTCTTCATATTTTAGGTAATTCACTTAGTCAGGAGAATAATGCAACCCAAAAAAACAAATTGAGTAATAAATAAATTAATAAGTCTATCTTTGTATTTTATCTCTTCTAATGTTGTTTTAAAAATTTAATATAAATAAATGTTAATAATAAATTTCCTTACTAACTACATTAAAAAACACATATCTTATGTTATTAAATTGGTTTCACCATTTAATTACTTGTTTAGTAGGCAATCAAAATCTATTTTTATATTTAAAATTTAAAACTTTTGATCAAAAAATTACTGGTTGATGAATTAATAAATTCACTGAGAGCAATTTGTGGTATAAATTAGAGCTTTATATTCAGGTGCATAATAGAGAGAAAAAATAAACATCCGTTTAATCAAAGTTTACAAGTTTCTAATTCCCCAAAAATACAAAAAAATGTTTATATATTAAATAGAAATGATGAAAAATAGATAAATAGATATCCAAAAAATTAATCAAAATCATCTATTTATATCTGAAAAGGAAATAAATTAATTAGTTAATTAACAAAACAAGAATAGATAGAATGAAAATAAATAAAACAAAAACAAATAACTTTGAATTTATTTATTTTTTTCACCAAGATTAAGTTAAGTGGTTAATAAATTTGTGTATATATTATTAAGTTTATTTTATATAAAATTTATGAAAGATTTTTATATACTATTTCACTCTCTGTTAGCGAGGCCAAGAACGGTTTAGAAAATAACAACAATATCAATGTATATGTCAAGTGAAGCAATTATGTAATCATCATAAGAATATGATAAGTATTTATTTCCTTGTAATCTCTATATATCAAAAACTAAGTAAAAGCAGAAAACTCCAACAATAGCCAAACCAATAAGAGTTTAAATTATATAACTTCTAAATATTGAAGCTACAAGGATAATTACAAGAAGAGCCATACTTACATAGAAAATTGCTGTTACCTTTTGGGTTATATCATTTTTAGTTGTGCAGGCATAAATTGTGATAAATAAGACTATTGCAAAAGTGATACCTCCTGCCAACAAAACAACTTCAGGTTAAGATACTGAAGTTATCATGGAAATTAAATAACCTTCAGTGATTGTAAATATAAAAAGTAAAATGTAGTTATTAGGAACCTTCATGCATTGCTTACGGAAGCAATAAAGAGTAATCATTGTAGCGATATTCAAAATTAAAGAAAGGTAGGCGATAAAAATGTATCTCTTTTAGAAATCTCTATAATCTTGACTTAATGTTGAAGGAATAATAAAAGCAAATGTTATGATTAACTAGGTACAAATAATTCCCAAAACTTTACGGATAAAATTTCTCCTTAAATTTAAATTTGAAAGTCCAGTTAAGGCTACTCCTTCATTATTTGAAATCTAATCAGCGCTTTAATTATTATTTTAAACAAATCCTTTTTAATTGTTTGGCTACTAGTTATGCTACTAATTCATCATTTATTAATTTTTAGCAGCAGCAAATCCCATCATCTAAAAATTTTCAATATCATTATTTGCTTAAAATCCTGCATTTCCGTTGTTGTTGTAGTTCATTTCTTTTTTATTTGTATATTTAAATTTTATGATTTATGATAGATAGATTGATTGTTTACCTTTGTTTTATTAAAAAACTTTTTTTTTCACTTAATTGTAAATTTATTGAATTTCAATTAAATTATGATTTTTTAATACAAAAAATTGATTCGCTTTTATGCAATATCACCAAAATATTATAATGCCTTCAATATGCTATATTAATAAGCAATAAACAGAGAAGATTAGATAAATTATTATTCTATATCTAATTCTAAATCTCTATTTGTCTATTATCTTTCAAAAAATATTAAAATGTTCATATATTTAAAAATAGTAAAGTTTTCATTTTTAACAAAATCTCTTTCATTTCAGTTTAATGATTTATTTTAGTTAAAGAGTAACATGT
This sequence comes from Tetrahymena thermophila SB210, assembly GCF_000189635.1. NCBI lineage: Eukaryota > Ciliophora > Oligohymenophorea > Hymenostomatida > Tetrahymenidae > Tetrahymena > Tetrahymena thermophila. The sequence continues at coordinate 216,068 of NW_002476202.1, read as the reverse complement.
TATTTAAATACCATTCTTTTAATTATAAAGTATTGGATATCAAATATTAAATCTAACTATCTTTTTATATTTATGAAAGACATATCCTTGACATTTATATTGATGATTTAATAAAAACTTAATTTGTTAATAAGTTAATTGGATTTTAAACATTAAGAAATTCAGTATTTTTTTAATGAAAAAATATAGACACTAAATAAATTAGAATGAATTTTTAAACGAAATTACAAATTTTAAATCAATCGCTTAATAAATTTTATACCAATTAAAAAAAGGAACATTGTAACTCTAACCAAATTTTAATGGATAAATCATCACTTATTTAATAAATCTATCCATCAAAAAGTAAAAGCAAGCAAACAGTTTCTAAGTAACTAAATATAGATACAAAATCAATCTCTCTGAATGATTGCAGCTTAATTAAAAATAGAAGAAGAAAAAAAGATTTAATCATGTTGTTACTAATTTCAAAATGAGTAATTAAAAAAACTATCTATTTTATAATTTAACTATTATAATATTTTAGCTTTACCTGATTTCTTTTTTTATTTAGGATTTCTATCAATTATGTTGAAAATTATTTCAATCAAATTTCAATTACATTTCGAGAAATATAGACATATTTATATACTTATATATAGATAATTATATATATATATTTATTTTATTAATTATAGAGAATAAGAAATTTAACGAAGAAATTAAAAAAATAATTAACTTGAATTTTTATAATAAAATTTTTTGAAATTTTTCAGTCATTCAAGTATTATTTCATTAGGGATCTAAAATATTTTATTAACTATATTTTCCTAAGGCTTCCTCTATAAAAAGGTCTTACATTAACCAACCTTTCCGACTAAAGAAAAGTTAGATTCTGCTGCAATATCTCTTCCTGAAGCAGTAACATCTTCTAAATTATTTTATATTTTTTAAAGTGCTTCACAGTTGATTGATTGATAGATTTTTTTTGGCATAGCAAAGTTAATATTATGACTATCTATTTTTTTTTATTACTATTATATTTAAATATTATTACTACTCAGCTAAGGTAAAGTCTACAGGCTATTTTTTAAATCGCTTCTAACGCCTTTAGTAATAGCTTGCTTAATTTATCTTCTTACTTTTTCTATTTCAGAAATTGCTTATTCATCATTTTACTCCTTTTGATTTAAAATTAATTTAATAAATAAATAATCATTTTAAAATAAATGAAACAACAAAAATTTTCCAATAAATTATTTTTTTTCTATTTCAAATAATTAAAAATTTTAAAAATAATTTTTACTTTTTAAATAGCATTATTTTTAGTTGAATGACTGTTAAAAACACCAGCTACTGAACGGCGATGAAATAAATTTTTATTACTTAGTCTGACAGCATCTGCATCCAATTTTATGTTTTCCTCACTATCATCGAAATCATTAGCTATTTAATTATTATTGTGAATATTTTAATTTTTTTATGTTGTTGGAACTTTTGAATAGAAATTATCAATTTATTATTTATTATTAATTGTTCTTTATTTGATCGTATTAATTAAATTCAAATTAAATCTATTTTGATTCTCTTCTTAATTAAGAATGTTTCCTCCCATTTTTTTATTATCGCTGCTTAATACTTGCAAATTTCGAAGGTCGTTTGAAATGGAGTTTTGTACATTACAGAAAGGACTTTTAGTGAGACTACTATAATTTCTTCTTGAATCTTGCTATGAGCTGTACAAAAGCTATCCTTTTATGTCTTGTCTCATCAAAAGGTTTCCATTATTATTTAAATTTTAAATATTATTTTCTATAGGTGAAGCATTTGAATTTAAATCTTAAAAATTTTTGATTTGCTAATATCTGATTTTTAGTAAACTCATTTGTTGTTGCTTTAACTACTGCATAAAGTTATCATCAACTAAATTCTTCTAAATATCTTCAAGACAAGAAGAGGATCCTTTTCTTGATACTTGTTTTGATATTTAATTTGAATTTAATGTAGATTATTACTACTAATTTAGTAAATCACATTTATTTTATTAATTATAAAAGTTTTAAGCTCCATAGCTAATTTGATTCATATTTTTATTCAAATTCATATTAGATTTAAATTAAATTTGATTTTATAGTGAGATATTGTTAATATTTTTAGATTTTTCATTTAGACCCGAACCTAATTTTGATTAGCAAGATTAAGCATTTATTTCTCTGAAAACCTAATTGCTATCAACTACATTATTTTCATCTGGAAGTTTTAATGTTTGTTTTTAATATTTAGCTAAGTTTAACTATTGTGGCTATTATTATTTTTGAGATTATTTACCAAACAGTTCTCTTGAGCATTTTTGTATGCTAGAAGTAGATTAAGGAAATATATTATTTAATTAAAAATTATGGCTATTTGGATTTATTGGTTGTTTCTCATTCATCAATTAGATAAAATTATTTAGACGAAGATCTTACTAATCTTTTGTTAAGTATTGGTTATTCAATATGCTATTATTATTGTTTTAGTTCATATGCTTCTAAACAGTACTAGATAAAATTACTTGTGAGTTTTATTCTTTTTATAGTTACTCTGTTTATATGTTTTAACGACTTAAAACTTTAGCTGTTTCCCTAGTCTCCAAAGCTATCTTTTTTTAGCTCAAATTTCTCTCTAAATTATGTGTCAATCCCATTTAGTCTTGTGTTGAGATTTCTTTTTCAAAATTTTGGTTAATAGAAGATCCACCACCTTTTATTTATTTAAAATACAATATAAATTGTTTATCAATATTTTAATAACAAAATCAAATTTTCTGATTAACAATAAACTTGAATGGTAGTAGTATGTGCTTAATATATATAATTCTATAAAGAATTTTATCTTTTACCTTAACCATGTAACTTCGGCTAACTCATGCTAATCACACTTCTTTTCAATGTTTTAACAGGAGCCTGTCTTTCTTCATTTTAAACTACATGTGAATTCACTAATATTCTCGAGAACCTTATCTTTTTTTTCATGGAATCACTCTCTGCTCCTGATAATGATTGTTATTATAATTGAAATTATTAATTATTCTCATTATCAATTGGAAAAGCAAATACTGAATTGCCACGCGCTTTTTAAATATATTCAAAATCACTTTCTTTAGCTTGTTCTTTCTAAGTTTGCTATTCGAATTGTGGAAAAAAGAAGTTTGCTGTTTGCTAAAATTCATAATCAGGAGTATTAGCTGTATCTATTTTTGATAGGCTAATAAACTATTTTGAAGGATTCGTCATAATCTGATTTTCTTAATTTTAAGATAAATTCGGAAACTTTAAATCTCTCTTTACATTCATATCTAATGTTAATTCTTTAGGAATAGGAATCTCCCTGCTCTCTCTACAGCAAAATGATTATTTGTCGTAAAAGCTAACATCTAAAACAGGATCGTTGAGTATCATAATTATATTTTATGTATTCTATCTAATATTTTGTTAATTCAAGCTTTGCAAAGAATTACTTGAATAATTACTTCAGATTAACAAAAGTATAATCTTAATCTTACTAAAAAATTTGATGATTTTTAATTATGATATTTATTACAAAATATAGTGTCCCACAATCCAATTATTTTAATTTGGTAAATATTTGAGCGACCAAATCATTTCTTGCTAGGAAGTTACTTTACTAACATCACTCACTAAATAGATAACAAATTTATTATAGTGCTTTTTAATTTAATATTGAATTATTTTCCTACCAGTTTTACTCAAGTATTAACATATATTATCATTTATGCATTTTTTTTTTAAGACATATCTTACTCTTAAATTTTATTACAAATAAAAGTTAAAATTATCAAAATATTTATGCAGTATTATGATTTTGGTACTACAATAAGACAATTCTTTAAAAGATGAAACAAAAAAGTTTTTAATCTATGAAATAATATTTATAATAATAAAATTAGCTACCCATTTCTTTCTATTAAAATAACATATATTTAACTTACAAAAAATTAATTTACTAGAAAAAGCTTAGTTGAAAATTTGCTTTAAATGAATAAATACAATTTTTAGCAAATAAAAATGCTTAATAAACATAAAAATTATATTTTATGAGAATATTTTATCCTTTTTTTATTTTTCCGCTTTTAAAAAATTAGAAAAACTAATTCATGGAAATAAAATTTAGCTAAGTTATTATTTTAATTTAAAAGATATTTGAAAAGTTAAAATAATGATAAAATTCAAATTAAAGCTTTATAAATTTATTTTTATTAAATGTTCAAATTGTATATCATTTTTTCTACAAAATAATTACTCTGTATTAGATTATATTTTATAATTTATTTTTATTTAAACTCCTACTAGAAAAATGAGAAAAATTGCAAGTAAATAAAGCCAAAAATTATGTTTAAATTATTAAAAGTAAACAATAATAATAAATTTATTTAATTTTTAGTTTATTTGATAAAAATGAAAAAAAATTAATTTAAACTTCATATTAATAGTTTTTTGACATTAATTGAATTTTTAAAATATTAAAATAATTTAATTTATTACAATAAAATAAATTATCTAAATGCTTTTTCAAATTAAAAAATCAATCATAATTTTGAGACTAAAAATAAGCTTGATTCAAATAATTTTTTTTTGTTGTAAGCTCTTTTTTTGATTGATAAAAATAAATCAATTATTTTAATTTGAATATTTAAAATTTATAAAAAGAATTCAGATATTAAAAATCTGAATTTTGTTTTTCTTATTAGTCTTATGTAAAATCTTAACTTAAATATTTGCCTTCATCTTGAAGTTTTTTATGCTTTAATATAATTATCAAGGTTAATTAATTATATAAATTTAAAATTTATAAAATATTATTCGAAAACTAAACAAAAATTAATCAAAATAACAAGATGTTTTATCAAAATAATTTTGGTTAATTTTTAATTACAAATTTTCTTATTCAAATATAGCTATTTATAAACATACATTAATAAAAAAAGTCTAAATATTTTATCTAAAATATTTTATTTTAATAATTTATTCATTCCAAGCTAACTTTTGATAACTATTGAGTATTAAAGTGAAAAAAATATTTATTTAAGCACAGTAATTTTAATTTTTACTAACTTAAATCTTATCAATATTTTTTCAAATTAAATGAGTTTATTTTCTATAAATTTATTATTATATATAATTTAAAAAATAGTAAAAATATAAAAATTATTTAAAGTTTTTGTTAAATGCTACTGTAATTTTATTTATATCAAAATTACATCATTAAGTAGCAAAAATATTAATTTTTAACATTTAGTCAAAATAAATTTAATTTTTCGAAATAGCTATTTGAAATGCCAACTTTAAAATCAATGAAAAAATGTATTTAATGAAATGTTTATAAAAGGAAATTAATTGTAAAATAAAAGTTTACTAAAATAAATTTATTGTGAGATTCATTTAGATATATATATTTATATTTTGAAAAAGAAGCTCAATTTAGTTTAAGAGATTTAATTAATAATAATTATCATTATTTAATAGGTAGTATTATAATTATTAATTAATGCTCATAATTTTTAATTTTGAAGTTGATTAATTTTTAATTCAAATAAAAGAGACTTTATTATTTTTAAGCAATCTCTTTTAGTAGTAGTTTTATAGGTTATTAATAAATATGTTAATATTGATTACATTTTTAACTCAAAGAAATTAAGAAGGAGAAGCTTATTGTTTTAATATTATAAATTTTTAACAAATATTATCTGTTTAGTTATTTCTTTTCTTCATTAATTCTCATTTAATTTATCATTTTGTTAGAATTTTATTTAAAATTATTAAAACTCAATCATTCATTTATAGCTATAAAGTCTTATAGGTATCTTGCATTGTATTGAGAAGGTTATTTACACTTAGAAATTTTTTAAGTTATTTTTTAGCGACAATAAGGGCATTTTAATCCTATTGAGTTAACACTATTTCTAATGCATGTAGCATGAAAAGTATGATTGCAATTTAGCGAAATAATTCTTTTATCATTTACTGATTTTTATTTATCAAACTCTTCATAGCAAATAGCACATTCTTTACCTTCATCTTAAGACTGCGCATCTCTAGAGCAGACAGTGGTTTTAATAGTGTCTTATCTTTCATCATCAATTTTTATGATTCTAAAATAGTATTGTCCATTTAAGTAGAAGCTATCTTCTTCTTCCTCTTCAATAAGACTTGATAAATTGCGATCTTGCTAGTCTTATTAATATTATCTTATTTAGCTATCATAAAAAATACTGTACATTCTATGTCCATTCTCGTTTTAATTTTCGTTTATTATGTTTTGAAAATCAGCATTGTTGATTACAATAACATTTCTTACGAAATTGCGATTCATATTTTAGCTAAATTAATTATTACTGTTAGCAAAGTGGTTGCTACTGTTCACATTGCTGCCGTGACTGCTTTAATCTTAGATTGGCTGTAAATCTATTTAATTATTTCTACTATCTTAATTAGGGCCTTATAAATTGCTTCTATATAGTACATTGTTATCTATTTAAAGAATGATAGATGGATGGTTGCTAGATTGCAAATATCTTTTTTAGGCTATATATAGTAAAACTAAATATAATACATTTACAGCTAAAGAAATTGAATATTCTATGAAAGCTATAGAGATTAGAGTTTGATTTCCTCCGAAGCCCATTATTAACTAAAATTCCTCAAAAGGTTGCTAAAATATATAATCCAAACAAATAAATGTATAAATTAATGTAGTTAATGGTCCAATCAGCAATCCAGTTAAAAGAAAAGAAAGTTTCAAGCGCTTTTCAATGGATACTTCAGATATAGGCAGAATCATTAAAAGCCCTTGGTAGATGAATAAAGTTCCAAATGCTATTCCAAAGCCAAAAAAGATCCAAAGTAGACTGAAACTTACCAAAGATGTAAGAAGCGTTACAAAAAAGAATACATTCCTTTTAATGTATTAAATCATTTTTTTTTTTTCGCTCTACCAATTAAACAAACCAACTTTCTTTTATATTTTATTGCTTTCCTTTTTATCTAAGACTTCACTTTTTAAAATATTTAAAAAAAAATTTTTTTAGTTATTATCTCTAGTTTTAAAAACTAATCTTTTAAGCTTTTTCTTCAAGATTTCTGCAAAATTTTAAACGCTAAATCTTCTTTTCTAATAATTAAATTACTTGGTTATCATTTTAAAAAATTTTTGATAAATCCATCAAAAAATTTTAAAGAAATAATAAGACAGACAAAAAACTATTGTTATTAATAAACAATCTTCACAGTATTTTTTACCTTTAATTATTCGATGTATTTTTAGAGAATTGAGATCAATTTTTTTCATTTAATTTATTTAAAACAAATTCAGCAGACTTCTGTAGTTTATACCATCTTCATTAAAATTTACTTAATAAATTTATTATTTTACTCAGCTTCCAATTAATTTTTCTAAAATATTGCTTCTTGCTATTTTTAAGACAAAAATTAATGCTTAAAACTTTAAACAATTTTTAAAAATAAAAGTTTATCTAAAAATAATTCATTAAATTCTTAAATATGTGTATTGTTTTAAGATTTTAATGAATAAAAATATTTTTTAACTTAAATGACTTTAATTTTTAATTGAGAAAAATTAATTAATTATTTACAATTTTATTAATCTGTTTATATTTTAATAACAAATAAATAAAAAACATTCTAACATCCTATTATGGTATTTTATTTAAAGGATAAAAATTTAGGATATTTTTTAAAATCTAGCAATTATTACTAGAAAAATTCTTTATTTAATATAAAAGACATAAAAAATTGTAAATCTAATACGAAAATGCTAGATTCAATATGAGTATTTTTTTCATAAAGTAATATATTAACAGATTAATTTTATTAAGTTAGAAATATTTACTAAAATTATACCTTGATAATATTATTTATAATTTATGGTTAAAACAGATTTTGGAGTTTTTGTTTTTATATATTGGCAATAAGATATAAAAATAATTGTGGTTTTCCATTTAATTTATGAATAAATAGTCCTAAAAATTGGATTTATGAGTTTATATAAAATTAATAAATATCGAAGGATTCAGTCAATATTTTTGAATGGAGCTTTCAAATTCCATCAATTTTTCACTATTAAAACAATTAAAGAAGAAAAATATTAGCTTTATAAACAATAAAGTATTATTAATTCGTTTATAAATCACAGTAATTATTTCAATTTAAAATGAAGCAAAATATTTAAAATTAGAGTCAAAGTCATTTAATTATGGCTTAAGTATCAAGGATTGTGCTCTCAATTCTTTAGTTGATTTCCTGCATTATTTATTTGATATATATAGATATTTAAATTTAGAGTATTTCAGCTATCTTAATATTGAGCATATGTTTTCCACACTTTTTGTATTTCTGCTATTGGATGAGAATCATTTATAAGGTTGAAATGAAAAATAAACAAATAGAAATAAGAAGATCTACTCATCCTAAATTTAAAAAAATTGGTTTATTAGTTTCATGGATACCTTTATGTATCCTAATGAGCATCCTTCAGAAGCTCAATTTATCAGGCTATGCTATTTTTCATTACATTTACAGTAAATTTGGAATAATGCTTACCTCTGATTTAATTGAGCTTATGACTATAGATGCAGATCAGCGTAACGCAATAGGAATGATAACTAGAGAAAAAACAGTCTCAAAGCAAAACACATACATTGAAATAAAATAAAATAATAATAATATAAATCATGAAATAGTGCCTTTATAATAATAGTAGTTAAGTTTGAGTGGAGTAAATAATCATCCCAACTTTAATGAAATATCTCCACAAAAAAATCTAGAAATTCTTATTAACAACAACACCAAAGACAATGTTGTTAGCAATAACGATGCTATTATTACCAATAATAATGTAAACAATAGCAGAGTTATAAATCCTATTTAAATATAGCTCTAGCAAAGTAATAGCCAATCAAAGTAGCAAAATAGGAGTCAAAATATTAGAAAGAAAATAATTTAAACCTAAACAAGAGAATTAGATGAAGATTTAAGTCCAATATAGATAAATAATAATAATAACCATTACTTGAATGTGTACAACACTCCCATAAAAAGAAGAGCTTTCTAGTTAGATGTCGATAGTCCTATCAAAAACAAAAGCAGATAGTTTGGAGTAAATAAATATTTTCCTTATTTTGAAAAAACTAAGAGAATTTTTTAGATGTATACAGAATGTATTAAAAGAACATATAAAAAACTAGAAAATTAAAAATAAATTTTATATTCTTTATTTATTTTTTAAATTTAATCAATAATTTTAATTTGCTAAATGCATTTATTTTTATATATAAATAGATAAGAAGAAAGACTTAAAGAGGTTCAGTAAATAGCAATATAGATCCTACAATGACTACATTTGGAAATTACAACAGTAGAGAAATTCATTTAGATGGAGATAATAATATAAATGGTGGTAAGTAATTTTTAAATTAATTTACTAGAAGCTCAACTATGATTGGTTCTCTTTACAATGGATATGATGAACATGCTTTAAGCCTAACTGCTAATTAAAAATTTTAGACAAACCGGTTCTTATTTGAGAGATATTATCAGTTAATAACTACACATTCTAACTTCATTGAGTTCCTTTTTAGTGTCATACCTTGTATAATAGGTTAAATAGTAAATAACGAAATTGGAATTGATACTTAGAAAGAATAGGTTGTTGGATACATTTGCTTAACTATTTCTGCAATCAACTTCATTGCCAATATAATTTACTTATATGCCTTTTTGTTTGAGGAAGAGTTACTTCAGTACTTCTTCTCATCTATAAACTAAATTGAAAAGAAGAGAGAATAACTTTTTAATGTTGCCAAAGCTAAACAGTGTAAAATAAACGAATAAAATTAACGATTCAATAATATCTCATAAAATATGATGCTTTCAGTAATCGGAGTTTTTCCTTTCCCTGAAAGAATAGAATTGAACACAATAGAGAAAGTTCATCAACTCTCTAATTGTAATGAAAATAGTTTAATCGATATTAAAAGTATACATGTAAACATTCCTGGAAAAAACCTAACTTTCGAAGAAATTTTGTAGGACTTTTAGTATATCTTCTCAAATGCTATAAATACCACTTAAGTCAAGCTTTCATTATCGTAATTTAGTTAAAAAAGACATAAATATTTTTAATAATGTATTTATATTTTTAATAGATGCAATAGAATCAAAGACGATACAATAAATAATATGGTTAAAATAATATTATCAAAAATAGGACATTAACTTAAAAGTTTTGAACTTCTTTATGAGTAATTTAATGATTTAGTAACTCAGCTTTTAATTTTAATTAATATTTATATAGTGAAAATCAAACCACTACAAAAGGAGAGTTTGAGCTTAGAGAATAAATAGCTTCATGGGATTGTAGGACTAATGGTATTTCTTAGAAGAGAATTGTTGGAGACTAATACATCAGCTATAGACCAGAAAAGTATAAAAAATAATTATCATCAATAAAAATATTAATCATTTTATTTAACAGGAATACTGATTAATTGATAATTCAAAAAGATCTAGAATACATTTTCGAATGCTAAATAAATAAGAATTTTATTTAAATAGCAGAATTCCATTTCAAGTAAATTAAATAAATAAATTCAAATATATGAAAAATAACTATTTTATTTTTAGATAAATTGAAATCACTGAAGAAATACTTGACTTAATACAGAATTTTATTTAAGAAACAATAAGTTTAAATTGGCTAGAGCTCCACTTAAAGTAAATAAACCTATTTTAAAAATTAAAATATTGTTTAAAACAAATATGAGAAACAAATAAAATAATAAATAAGTTAATTAGTTAATAATTTAAAAATTATTTAAATAAGTGTTTGATGATTTAATTTTAAAAATTTTTTAGACAATACTTTAATATTTGATCAAAACATTCTTAAATTATTTTTTATTAAATAATAAGCCCTAGCTTTTAGAATTAGTTGAGCATAGATAGCATTTTGTCTTCTATACAACACCATTCTTACATTTAAACCTGCTTTTTGACTACTGAAATTTTAAATTACGGAATTATGAAGAAAAAGGAAATATTAAATTTAGTAAAACTTGAACTGATGAATGATCTAAAATCTCTATAAATTGAGCATTAAATGAATGCACTAAATTATGATCTAATTGAAAGTTTGTTCAAATAGAAAGTTTCCTTCAAAGCACCACTTTCAAAATTCACCCTTAGTAAATAGGATATTTAAACATTCTGTAGTATACTTTCCTAATTTTAAAATATAGACCTGTTAGAATTCCATATAAAGTAATTAATTTATTCTTTAATTTTAAAAATAATTACTTTTTAAAATTTAGAAACAGTTAAGTAGATGATGAAAATTTACAGCAAATATTTAAATCTATAACTAATCCTCATTTGCTAAACATAGCAGTCATCAAGTTAAAGTAAATTATTTAAATTATATTTTTATATTTTTCAAAATATTGATTTAAATATTAGGTAAAACAGAATTTCAATGGATAATCAAACAATAGAAACGCTCGTTTAATAATTAAAAAGTTGTGAAAAAATTTACATTGATTTATGGTAAAATATAAAATTTGAAATTAATTTTTAACTTATAAATTAAAAATTATATTTAGCAAAAACCAAATAAATCAAACAAACTCAGAACTATTTGTACAAGCATTCGAACAATTTTAAAAATTAACTCATATCACTATCAGATTAAAGTAAATTATTTTTAAAATCAATATTTATTTCTTAAATTTATTGTTTAAAATTATTTAAACAGAGACAATCCTATAACTTCGTAATCAGCGATTCAACAAAGTTTTAACAAATATATTTCTAATTGTCCTCATATTTAAAAGAAAATTTTATAATTTGAAAAACAAAACAGGAGTACTAAAATAAATTTAATGATTGATGTAAATAAAAGCCAATCCTATGAATGAAATAAATATATCCAAATATTCCATTTACAAAATTTAAATGTTAATAAACAATAATTACTTAGTTTACTAAAAGTTACTGATTTAATTTGTATTAATTTATAATATATTTAATGATTGATTCATTTATTAAATTATTTAGCTTTCATGCATCGTTTATATCATCTAGAAATAAAATAAATTTATCTTGTTATTTTTAAAAATGAAAATAAACAAGCACAAACAAGAATTAATAATTTGAAACTAATAAACTCAACAAAATATTATTTTAATATATTTATTATTTTTTTTTCATTCATTTTTGATAAAAATGGGTTTTTGCATATGATTCAGAATTGTTATTTTATTTGCAGTTAAATAATTCTTTTTAATATCAAACCTTTTAATTGGTACTTTTTAAACTTAATTATCGTCAAAACATAATTACTAGCCAATAGAGTCTACTTATTAATCTGGTTCATTTTATTTGTTTTATTATGGCTTTACACATTTAAATAAACCTTTGTTTTATAATTATTAAGGGCTTTTGAAATTTGATAAAGTTTTAGAGTAAATTGATATATTCTTGAAAGAAGCTGTATTGTCTTTTAGATTTAGTTTATTTATCACGTTTTATTGTATATTATTATTATTATTATTATTATTAACAGCAATTTAATTTTAATTGTTATTATTTTTGAAGCCATTGCTGCTAAAAAGTTTTTCACTATGTATAGGGAAAAAGTTATGTGGAGAAGATTTTACAGTTTTTATAGAAGATTATTAAGAGTTTGGTTTTTTTAATTTTTACATTTAATTTAGATTATCACCTACTGATTTATTCAATTCTTCGTTTTATTAGCTTTCTATCTACTGATTTCTTAATCTACTAGTTCCTCTTGATTAGCTTTCTATATTTAAATTACCTCTTTATGATTTATCTTACAAAAGAAAATATTTGGAAGTCTTTATGAGTTGGTTTTGTTAATTATTTGAAGTGAAGTTCATTGAAGAATTAACTCTCTTTAAATTTCTTTTTTGGTCTAAAGCAAGACCCAACTATGGCAATAAATTTTGTGAATAATTATTATTGTTATTAATGTTTTACTGAAATTGCTATTTGGATAAAATATCTTATATTAAATGCAATTTTGTGTCTTTTCCTTGGTTTAATTAAACTTTTTTAACCTCTTAAGCAGTTGTTGATAGACTTTAAACCAATGAATCTTTATTATAAATAGATCTTTAGCTAAAATTAAATTCATGACCTGAATTTTTTCTTGAAATAATTGGAGATTAGACAACAACTTCAGGCTCTAGTCCATGTGAGTTTTAGAAAGTAGCCCTGTCTTCCATAGATGATAATTTTGAATAGATAGAGCATATTTATGAGCCTCTTTTTTAATGATGAATTTATTTTCTTGTTCCAGTTTCGATTTCTAATTAAGTAATTTTATTTTTATTTTAGTTAACTCTCTATCCCCTTTAATAAAAGTCATCGTTGTACATGCAAACTTCCTTTGTAATTTTATACTGTTCATGTGCACTTATTTTCTTTTAGTGTTTTGTTCCCTTTTTAAGCAATTCTTTATTGATCTTAATGTCCTTTTTCAATTTTTTTAAGATTTCGAAACCTGAAAAAAATTCTTCCTTCAATTCTTACAGTTATTCTTTTTGCAAGTTTTCTTGTAATATAGTATCCTATTGCATATTTTAAACTATTTATCCAGCAATCCTTTGCTTTTTCGCTTAATCTTACATGGCAAAATCATTCATTTACTACTCAAATATGCTTATAGTTCTATTCGATTGTAGTTGACTATTTAATTAACTTCTGTTTGTAATTAAGCCATTATTTGTTTAAATGTTGTTATTATTTTGATTTTATACACTTCTACTTGTAATTTAATCACTTGCTGTATACATCTTATTTACAATTTTATCATCTTGATTCTATGTGTCTTTTATTTAATCTAGATTTCTTAATTATTGATCTATTAAATTAGCTGATGACTTTGACTTAACTCCTGATTGAACTCTATATTGCTAAAGCCTTTCAGTATTTAGTGTAGGTTAATCTTATCTCTAACTTTTTTAATCCTAATTTTGATATCTTGCACTTAAGTATCCAGCATTCTCTCCTTAAATGTTATTTTGCTATTTATCTCTTACGGGAGTAAAAAACTATTTACTACTTTCAGAATGCTAGCTTGTCTTGCTCAAATTTTATATTTGATTGTAAAGCTAAACTTTTTATAAATTTTTTATCAGTTCATATTTAGTGTCTTTTATTGTGGTAGGAGATTTTTGATGATGAGTTTAAAAAGAAGATTTAACCATAAGTAATCTATCTGAAGTGTTACCTTCCGTTTCATTTTCATCATTCAATTTTGGAATAAATTGCTACTTGTGAAAGTAGTAATTTTATTCTGGTGAGTTGCTATTAACATTTTCTCCATCATTTTACTAATTATAGGGAACCCCACATATAATAGCATCCATTTTTTACTGTTCTATTTGCAAGTGATTCACACTTCTTTTATTTTTTTTCTTTGGAGAAGTTAATTTTGTCAAATTTTTATCATAGTTTCTCGTTCTTTTACATTCTTCTATCTATTGGTTCCTATACTCTTCTTTGGTTTTTATCCTTTCAGCATATTTTTCATAAAACTATTTCATTTCTTCCAACTGCTTGATAAATTAATTCTTCTCACAATAATATAATGTTGATTATTAAGTAACAATAGCTGTAAATTTACGATTCCTATTAAAATAAATATCACAATCACCAAAGTACTCTCTAGAACTCAGCTTAGCAACACGAATAACTATTTTAGTAGACTCTTATTCGTTTTAAGTAATCTCTATTTCTTTCTATAATTCTATTTCTCCTTTTTTTACCAGATAAACATATTTAGTTGCATCGCCCTCTTTAAAAACGATTTCTCCATTTTAATATTTCCTTTTATGAAAGTAATATGATATTTTAGACATTTTCTCACCTGAGAGCATGTTTTGAATTAATGTTGATTCAATAAATTCTCTTTTCTTAACTAAGGATGCTTTCTCCTTTTTCATAAGAATCTGCTAATAATTTTAAGAAGAAAGATATCCGAAATAACAGTCTTCTAAACAGATGATTGTGGCTGCTCTATTTAAGTATAAATATTATAAAAAAGTTTGCTATAATTTATGAAATTTATTAATAAAAGTATAATAATTATAAACTGTTAATTGAAATTGATGCAATTTTATAAATTTGAATTTAAAAAAATAAAATAATAAAAATTTATGATTTAATTTATTTAATTGAATTGACGTAAATAGTAAATTATACCTAGGTTTTTTATTGAGGATACCTAATTCTCCGAAAACTAATCCATCTCCTGATGTAAATGCATGATTGTACTTAAATGTGTTATTAACAAAAAAATGAGCTCCGTTTTCAAGTTTTTCCAAATCAAGCCCTTTTATTTGCTATTCAATTACCTTCTTTTGCTCTTAATACATTTTGTAAGTACTTGAACTACTGCTATTTGTAACAAAAGCATCAATAGCTCCTTTCAATACACTTCTCCTTCTTCCAACTTTATGAGAAATATTTTATAACTTTTGAGCGAGTTGAACATTTTCTACTTAAGGAGCTAAATTTATATTCAATTAGCTAGGTCTTCTAATTTCTTTCATATCTTTATCTAGCTTTGCTATATATAATTAATTAGAATTATACATGGGGTCAGATGATTCATCTTAAACCATTTTATTTATCAACAAATCTTTGAACTTCTCCACAGGTTATCGAAATTCTTTCTCTTCAAATTTTTCTTAATCATGGTGGTTATAAATATCATTTTAATTCTTTTATAAAACAGAATATGAAGAATCTTCTTAAAGAATACTAACTTAATATGATTAAATTTATTAATCTTTTTTAAAATTTTAGTTTTAATAATTATTTATTTCATAGTAACTTTAAGCTGGTAATATAGGTTAATATTTTTTTTTAATTTATTGGTTTTGCATCGTAAAATTATTAGTATTTGCTTCAATTAAATTAGGATCTATTTAACCTCTATCTGAATTCTATCCTCTAGCAGAGTTTTAAGGGATGCTGTATACTCTTTAAACATTTTATTCTATTGAATTATTCACTTCAAATTATACTTATTTTCTGTCAATATTTACACTGTTATTCAAATTGCTGCTTCTTTATGTATTTAAAATTGATTATTTTTAATCTTAATTATTCACTTATATATTTCTATATGATGATTAGCTTAAGTCCATAAAACTATTCTTTGCCTTTGATGTATCTATTTTTTAACTTGATCTTTTTTAAAAATTCATTAAAATATTAAGATATATTTAAATATTTGCATTTAAAATAGCAAAATAAAATTAGATTATTTGAATTTTTCAATAGAAAAATTAAGTGATTTTGAAATAATCAATAAATTATTTTAATTTATTACCTTTAAGCATGCATCTGTTTAAACATAATCTTCTTCTCTGAGTTTTATGAACGGATAATTTACATTGCTTTATCTAATTCTTTTTCAATATTAACTTAACCAAGCTCTACTTTAGATTTTTAACGTAATTACTCTTTACTTTAGGTATTTTAAATTACTATCGAATTATTATTTAATTCAGTCAAAGATTCTTATGAATCATCTTCACTTTCTAGATTCTCTCCCTCCTCAGCTAGAGAATTGAGAGTGAAATCAATTCTTGATTTTGTAAAATTTTATTGGGTAGGAATTTTTTGAAGAATGTTTGCTTTGACTTTAACAATTAAAACGAAATACAAAATATTGCAAAGCCTTTTGTAAGCTCTGTGCAGTGATCGATACAAAAGTCTTTTATGGATCGTATAAATAAGTTATTAAGTTGATTTAAGCTCTTTTGCCACTTAATCTTCTTTATGGATTTCTTCGGGTTTTTTTGGTATAAGAATTGAGACTTTTCCCTTTAATGTAATATAAAAGCGATCAGGAAAGTCTCCATAAAAAAAAACTATTCCTCCTTTAGGTATATATTGGTACTACATTGCTTTGCATAAGCTTTAAAAAAGCAAAACCTTTGATTCTATTTTGTTAAAGAAAGGTATTTGTTTAGTTGCTCTCATTATATTTTGAATATCTTCTCCATTTCTTTACTCTTTTGTTTTGTTCATTAAAATTCCTAAAGCTTAGTTCATATAAGGATCAGCTGTTATATTAGGAATTCTCTTTCTTATAGGTATCTAATTACAATTCTATGTACTTTCACTTTAGCTTCCAACAATAGGATCAATTACACTAGAAAAGTATATTTCTTTAGTAGTTTTTTTCAATTTATTTTACTCTTAGTCAAACTAATCTTCTAAACTTCCATTTAAAGATATACTCTATTTTTTTAGTGTGTTTATTGAGGTATTATTTACAGAAAGCAATTTTGAATTTTCCATCATTGAACTATTTCTGCTCTAAGTTATCTTACCAATTCCAAGCTTAATTTATGCATTTCTATTTGACATATTTGATTTTATATCAATATTATTAATTTTTATGCTTTCATTTTATCTTTACTTGTTCTAAAATAATTTTTGTCTCTTAATATTTTAAACTAAATTTTTTTTTGTTTCTTCCAATCCTATTTCAGCCAATTTCTACTTAACCTAGTTTCTTTTCTACTCAATATACTAGTCTTTTCTAAGCAAGAATTAGTTTAAATTTAAAGCTTTTGGGGAGATATCTTGATTTCCATCATTGCTATCTTAAACCGAATTATTTTTACTATATTTTTCACTTACTACTTATTGTTGTTAAGTTAATTAGCGAATAATTTGCTCTTTTATATTATGTCTTTTTTATTCAATTATTTAATCTTTTAGCAAATTGCAGCCAGATTTTTTTACATCCAAAGGACTCTGAGTCTATGAACCAGAAATATCATTTTCAAAATTTGAATGAATTTAACTGTTCTATAACTCATTCTTTGAGATTAAGTCATTTGATGGGTATTTCAACAGCCTTTTCTTTAAGTCATCATTTTTACTGAGAGTATTGCTTAATGGAGATTTATTTTAGCTACTATCAGATTTTTGTCTTAGATTCTTTTGTATTTACTAAGATTTCGAATGATCTAGAGATAATCCACTTATGTCTATCTTAGGAATAATTAACTTTTATATACTTTCAACCTATTTTGTTTAAACATTTTAAATTTGCTAAGTAGTTTCCATTGAAATTGATTTGCATCAAATTCAACTGTATACAAAATTTATCACTAGATAAAGATTAAAAGCTAGTCAAGGGCGTGTATTTTATCAATTATTGTTATTAAAATTGCTAATTCAATGAAAAAATTAATGAAAATATAAAAAATGCATCAAATTATTTTAATTATGAACTAATTAATTAATTGCATTTACTATTACCACTAACATAAATATTTAATAAATTCATATGGAATTACATCGATATTATTAATTATCAAAAGAGTTTTGTTTCATTTGTTAGATTTAATAAACATAAATTACTAAATTAATGAATGAGATATGTTATTGAATCATTTTTAATAGATCATTGATTTATTTATAATTGCTTTTTAATTTTTCTATATATCAACCTTCATAATAAATGTTATTTAAAATTATTTATATTGTTAATCTAATAAGTTAAAAAAAAATACAATATCTCTACTATAATTTGAAATTATTTTCCTCAAAAAAAGTAATTTAGTATTATTAGAATATTAATTTAATTTTAATGAAGCTATTTTTATTAAATTTCTACCAACTTTTTTTGGATAGACTAATTATATTTGTGTAATATAAAATAATAAAACAGTTTTTATTTATATAAATTAAAGAGAAAAAATTAATTAGACATTTTAATTTATAATTTTGTTATATTTTCTCATTGTTGTAACTTTGTAAAAATAATCATTATTTAAAAGTAAGGTTTACATTTACAAATAATTTATTTTGAAACTATTTTTCAATACATAAATTTGTATATTAACTAACAATTATTCTTAATTTGAATCTAGAATTTATATAATAACAAACTTCATTTAATTTTTGATATATATATTATTACTAACAATATTAAACACTTTAATATGATCAAGTATTGGCGAATTAAAATTTTCAACATATTTAAAAATAATAATGTTTATTATATTATGATTTATTTATAAATAAACTAGTAGTATGTAATTTTTTATATGTAATTAACAAAAAAAAAATATTTTAAATAAATTAAATATGGTATCGTTTTTAAATAATTTCTGTTAGAGGATTTATTTATAGAAAAAAAGGTTAAGTTATTTGAATATGAGAGATATTATTTATTCAGATTTAAATTACTTTAGGAATATAATAATTAATAAGCTTAATTTTGTTTATATTAAATTGGTGACTCAACATTATATTTATTATTTATTTTAAAGGTTCTTCTTCCTAATAATAACGACATGAAGAATAACAAAAATGTACTTTATCATTTTAAATAAATTTCAATAAATCATCAAAATCAAATAACCATTCAAAGAAAACAAGGAAAGTAGAGTATTTGTTTGTTTGTTAAGCTTTTTACCTAACAACCAAAAATTAAATAAATAAGTCACTTAATTAATTTGAAGATATATCAAATCTAAATAAGAAAACATAAATAACAAAAACAAAAAAATTTGATAATTAAAAAATAACTTTTAAACACAAAATTCACCTAATAAATTAAATAGAGTCAATCAAATAACAAATATTAGGTAAATTCAATAAGCTTTTTCAATTTCATATTTGAGAGAGAAATAGTAATTCTAAAAAGGTTAAGAATAAAATAATCTTCTAAGATTCCACATAGGGAAAGAATAGGATCAAGCTAACAATATTGAACTATAAAGCTGGAAGGTGAAATAACATCGCATATTTGCATATAATTTCATTTAAATAAAGTAGGAATAACTTTCATATTAATTTGAAGAATGAGTATTAATTCTAACAGTAATAAATAGTATACAAAATTTTCCAAAGCAGATGGAGGATATTATGATATTTATAGATAGATTAATAAAAATTTATACGAAAAATATTCTTCAAGCTAAAATTATTACTATACTCGTGAAGTCAACGAAATTCTTTTCAGATAGGAAAATACCAGAAGCTGGATTCGCTACAAAGATTTTTGTCAGTTTGATGATGATACAGAATAATATTTCCAAGAGTTCTACAAAATTGTGCTTTACGATAAAAAAATAACCTATCTAACAGAATATTATAAATTCCACAATGACATTCCTCGCATGTTTATGGAACCCCTTTGTCACATTATGAATTACTATCACGATAAGTAGCGTAAAATAAAATATGTAAAAATTACACGTATGCTGCAAATGCAACAACAACAATAGTAGTAGAAAAATTAATAAAATTTAAATTAGCAGTAATTGGAAAATGGTTGTGCTGAAGATAAGGTGTAAACTTGAATCGCAACAAATGGTCCTGAATCTGGACAACCAAACCCTACTTACAATAATCCTACAGATGCATAAAATCAAAAGAAAGGCAACGAGAACATTGTTTTATAAACTGAAGTTTCTATGGAAAGGTTGCTTGCACCCTTAGATAGCTTTTTAATGAATTACTCAATCAATAAACAGATAGAAGAGCAAAAGCTAATATCTACATAGAATAAATAAATTAATTAAAAGAGCCAATAATTTATTTCGAGTAATCCAAAAAGTTAGCATGCAATTAATTAAAGTTGCAGAACTATTAATGACTTAAATATTAAATTAGGTTAAATTATAAATTAATAAAATTCGCAAATGCTTAACAGCAGTATTTGCACTATTTCAAGCTTAAACACTAACCATGGAGAACACAACAGTTTTGGAAATTTAAGCAAATTTTTGCAGTTTTGCAATCAAAAACCTGTCTAAAATAATAAAAGAAAAGTATCAGCCAAGCAATAAGACAATTAAACTTACTAGCTTTAGTCTATTTAAGTTAGTCTTCCTGCATAGAGCTAGAATTTGTAAATGAACCAGCCTCATCAGCCAAAAAATTTTTAAGGTGGAATATTAGAAAATCTATAAGAAAAAGCAAAAAATACTTTACCAACAAAATAAATATCTTCTAAATAATTAAATAATTCAACAAATTAAAATACATAGAATTTAGCTTAATTAAATACTTAAAATGTTATTTAGCAAAATATTTAAAATTTTTCTAACTCCAATTAATCAAAAAATAATAGCACAGCCTAGACTAAAAGCAATCAAATAAGTAGTGTAAATTAATTATAAAATAACTAATAAAATATTTAAAACCGTCCTCCTAGTCATACATTTCATAACGCACCAAATACAAGTGAACTGGATACTAAATCAAAAGTAATACAGTAAAAAATACAAGAATAAATTAATTTAAAGAAAGATATCCTCATCAATAAATTGATTACATCACAAAAGAATTATTCAAAGACACCTGAATAATAACATCTAATTAATAACCAGCCCGTTTCTTAGCTATTGCTAGACTAAGATTAACTTAATATCGGTAGTTCAACTGACAGAAATCTTTAGCATGGTAGTCAGTCACAAAAATTGACACTAGAACTTAAAAGAAATAAATCACAGCAGCTTGAATAAATGAAAAAGCTTAATTCATCTAAAACCAATTCTATATCAAAGTAATAAGAAAAGGAGCTCCTAAAAAAATTATTTGTGAGTAAATAAAAGCAATCTAATATTTTTTAGAGCTAAAACAACGATATCTTAAATACTTTTAATGGCTAACTCAGTCCAACTCACTCTCAACCTTTATTCCAAAATTAGTCTCCCAATATAATTTTAAATAATTCACATAATGATATAAATTAATAATTACAATAAAATAAAAATTAAAAGACAGAAGCTGCTTTTAAACACCCTAATATTCCTAAATTAAATTTGGCTTCTACTGTTTTATTGTAGTAAGAATAAATTCCAAATAAATTAATTACATAAAATTCACAGCTTCATGGAAAACTAACTCCCCAAAACTAAACTAAGTTGCAGGGTAAGAGGTCAGATTCAGTATAACAAAGCGGCACATACGGGTAGCAACAGCTTCATAATAATAACAACAATCCTCTTTATACTACACGAAATAATAAGTAAGAAGATATCAAAATACAGCAGTATTCTCCTTCTTAAAAACCTCAATATGCTCGCAGCACCTCTCCTTAAAATAAATTTGAAAACCGCATCATAAATAATTATTAAAAAAAGATTTATGATAATCCCTCCCTTCAAATAATGAATAGCGAAAGACTTCATGCTAGTCGCAACTAATCTAAAAATGTTTCTCCATAGTGCTCACCTGTAGGTTCCCACTCCTAGCTACTAGCTAATCCTATTTTACAAAAGCAGCTTATTTATTCATAAGAATTAAATATAGCAAAAACATAGGCGACAAAATCTCATGAGGGTACTGAAGAATTAAAAAATTTGTATTTCTAATTATAAAAAAAGCAACAGCAATTAGGTTTATGTGGTTTAGATTCAAATAAAGAAAATTCTAAAATTCACAAAGCCATCATGAACAGCCGAGATATAATTGATTCTACTGGATAGTAATCTCCTTAAGCTTTTAATGGCCCCACAACATACATATTGAAAGGAAGGCACAAATCTTACCATAACCATCTTACTTATTCTAATCAGTAAGTCAGTGGAAACTAATTAATACAATCTTCATAATTGAATTCAGGTTCTCCTTCTTCTATAAATTGTAAAGCATCACCATACATAAAATCTGTTGGAATATCGCATGGTATTTAGAATAATAATTGCACTTCATCATCAAACGGGTTGGGTAAAAACTCTACAGGTATCACTGGTAACGGAACTGGAGTTTCTAAAATAGCTTCGCTATCTAACAGAACTTCTTTTATGCCAAATAGCAGAGATAATTCTAATCTTAAAATGAGTCATAACGAATCTTCAAGAAATAATAATGATTTACAACCAAATAATTCAGCTTTGCTTAATATCGTAAATGAAAACCAATAGAATAATAATAAATAAAATGAAGGTTTAATTTCAACTTTGCTATCTAATAACTTGGCTGAAGATAGAACCATTCCTAAGAAGCTGAACTTAAATTTAACACTTCTCCAATAAAGAAATAGCTGCAGTAACGACTAGCAGCCCTTGCTCAGTTCGAATAGATAACTAGAAGAAAAGAAAAGAGCTGATACAAGTCGTCTTAATAAGCAGAACTCCAGCAGCAATATAGGAGGAAGCACTAACAGCAACAGTAATAAAGTAGCTTAAAATAATACAAAGTAAGGTCAAAATGTAAATAAGAAAATGTAAAAATCCTACTCAACTCATCACTCAAGAAATAATTCAACAAAAGGTATTGATGGACTAGCCAAAAATTAATATTAATTTTAATAAAAATCTAACTAAAGTATCTTGTCTCGTGTTAATAGTAGCAAGTAATACACTTTATAAAATAACAATGCAGCAACTATTCTAATGACAGAATATAATGGTAAGAATCATTAAGAAAACATAATTTTGAATTCAAATATTATCCTTAATAACCTAATCAGCAACAGCAGTTAGGCTTACCCAAGTGGCCTCAGAGGGTCAACTGTTGTTTCAAATATAAACACAAATCCAAACTTCAACTATACTGGTGGTACATTAAATACTGATATAAATATAATTCAACCTACCGAGATTAATAATTATGAATACTTAATAAACAATTAAAAAAATAATAATCAAGCTCAAAATCCAGTAGCAGGATTTTTAACTGATAGGACTCATTATGCTTAAAATGTAAAAAAAAATAGTTAAGTACAATAACAAATATAAATGTATTAGCAATAATAATTAAAACAAAATACAAAAAGTCAAATTAATAAAATGTCTGAAATATAAACAAACTTTAATAAACCACATAAGAAAAGCTCTTAATATGAGTAATATTTGCAATAATAAATTAATGAACTTCGTAACAATACAAACAAGCTAAATTATAAATCTACTAATTAACTAACTACGTAAGGCCACACAAAAACTAAAAGTGATGTATCTGCTGTTTAATATACTGGTAACTTAAATACTAATGTTTTTTGGAATCAAACTAAGGGTACTATGAATACACGAATCACTGAAATGAATAACAGTGGAATAGGTTAATAAATTTTTCCTAAAAATAATTAATATTAAAACATATAATAATAATATTTACAAACTCAAAATGATTAACAACTTTACTTGCAACAAACAGATAGACCTGGATATAATTAAGTCTCATAATACTAGAAAGAAATGATCATTAATGAGTAAAAATAAAATGGAAGCAGTACAGCAAGAGTCTAAAGCGCCTAAGGACACAATAACAATAGTGGCAATAATATCAATAAAAAAATAAGTAACGCTAATGGTTCTAAAACTCCAACCGTTATATAAAATTACAGTAATAATAATCTTAACTAAAATTTCAACCCTTACACAAAAGTTTTAATGAATAATTATGCAGGTAATAATCAAATGATATAGCAATCAGATCTTCAGTAGTAAAATTTCTCAAAGAAATAATAATTTTCACCTGTAATTAGATATTAGCAGAGCCAAAATGGATATATTTAGGATTAAATTCTTACAAATATTTAGATGAGAGACTAAAAGTAATTTAATTTGAATTAAAATAGCTAAAAATAGACAAAATAACTATGATACAAATCCAAACTAAAATTACCATTGAATTAACTATAAATAAAACTATCTCAAATTAATTAAATAAAATTTTATAAAATGTAAAAAGTAGTAATAAAATAGATATATATCTATTGCTATTGCTTGATGAAAAAAATTCACATATTGTAGTTACTGTTTTTAAAATTTTAGTTAAAATTATTTTATTAAACACAGAATTTAAATTTTTTTTTTATAATGATGAGATCAATATATCTTACTCACTATTAATTAAAGTATTTTTTATATACATAATTAAGTATTTACTACAAAAATAATTTGATTCAAATAAATTAATTAATTCATTTCTTAAATTAATTTTTTTAAGGCATATTTTTTTAGTTAAAAGATAATTATTTTTTAATATTGAAATTTTAATAATTTAGATATTTAAAGTTAGATAGATATCAAGTATTTTTTAAATTATATAAGACCTAACTTTTTGTTAGCATCAGTTAAGACCCTTGATTTTCAAATACTTTTAAGCTCTTCAAGATCTTATTATCAAAAAAATATTTTTAAAATAAATAAAAAGATTTTAATTAAATAGTATCTCAACGAATGAGTATTTAAAGTATTTCAAAAAATTAAAAGAATTATTGAAAACAATAAATTAAAAAAATTAATCAATAAAATAGCTTAAAGTTGTAAAATTGATATTTTTAAAATAATTTACTTATTTATTAATATCAAAAAAACATTTAAATCATAGTTTATTTATAAAAATAATCAAAAAAATACGAAGAAGAAATTTAATTTTTTTTTCCTTCAAATGTAACAAAAATTAAATTATTCTCATACAAAAAATAAAAATTTAAATTAGGTACTAGAGTTTTTTAAATCTCATTTATTTTACCTATTAAATTGTTAGGATCTAATTTGTATATTTTTTAAGTCTATTGGTATCTGGTTTTATTTATTTATAACATCCATTTCTTACATTTGATTATTTTGCATATTATAAATATTTATAGGTTAATTATCTTTATTTTAACCTTCTTAGGAATTCGCAATATCATTAAAGATTTGTTCTAGTGAGGTTTAGCATATAGTGTATGAAGATACTTAAAGCTCATGCTGGTGTAAGTTCATAATTCCAAATAAATAGCCTAGAGTCTATTTAGAATCTACTCTCAATTTTATGTAATTATTAAGACTTTCAAGTACTTCATATCCTTCAAAGTTTATCTAAAAAAATTACTTTATATTCTTTTAGACATTAAAATTATAAATAGCTTCAACAATGAGGGAAAGCTCTATACCAGTTTATTTTTTAGAGTTCAATTAGTTATAAATAGAAGAAGCAAATCCATTTTCACTTATCTGATTATAAAAATAGCTACAATTTAAGAAGCTTAATGTTTATTGCAAATTTTATTTAAATATTAATGTATTAAGGTTAGCATGATTAACAAGTTATGATAACATTTATATCGTTGGTATATAGGTTTTCATAGACACTTCATACCCTTTGCCAAACTTACTCTTTAAATGCTGTATACTTCCCATGCATTTGAAATTTCCACCAACCACTATACCTACTTTTGTTCCTAATGCCTCAGCTTCCTCCATTGAATGAGTGGTCAAAATAATTGAAGTTTTCTTTCTATTTGTTGCTATATCGCTAATTACATTCCACATAAAGCGACGATTCCCTGGATCCATACCTGTTGAAGGTTCATCTAGAAATGCAATAGGAGGATTTCCAAGCATAGCAATAGCTACACTTAATTTTCTCTTGTTACCACCAGAATAGGTTCTTGAAACAACATTCTCGAACTTTCTAAGATTTAGCTCATCTAATTTTTCATTCACTGCTTATTCTCTCTCATTTGATGGAATACCTTTAATTGCAGCAAACAACTCTAAGTGTTCTCTTGCAGTTAAATTATCTAATAAAGCGTCAAATTGAGGGCAGTAGCCAATATATTATTGGGCTTCTGAAATTTGCTCAGGAATTTTACAACCTTAAATATAAGCTTCACCTGATCCGATAGTTTCTTCACCAGTAAGCATACGCATAGTAGTTGTTTTACCAGCACCGTTCACACCTAAGAAACAAAATATATCACCTCTTTTAACACCAAAATTCAAATTATCTACAGCGATTTTAGGCTTTTCTTTAGAAGAACCTCCTGTTGGTGGGAAAACTTTACGAAGATTTTTGACAAGAACAGTATAATTTCTAGGATTGCTATATTGGATTTAATTCATCTCATCTTCTACATCAGAATCGATATTTGAAGTTCTTACATAAGGATATTTCTACTCCAAATTACGATTAAAAACAGATTTTCTGTTTCTATACATTTCAAGAAAAACTAAAATAGCCATAAATAAAAAGAAAGAAATAATCAAAAATAATATATCGCCACCAACTATATCTAAGTCAGATGGAGAAGGTAGCTGGCTAAGATTTTCTTGAATTTAAGTAAACTTTCTTCCAGTCAAATTTGTAAATCCATCATAAATAGAAAAACTAGGGAATATTCTGAAAACCCAAGAAACTTTCACAGCAAAATTATGAGTTGAATCGTAAAAGCGCAAAATAGCAAAAATTACAGCACCAACTCCTCCAAACATAAAATGGAGGAAGAATTAAATCACCTAAGCATTGCCATAATCTGAGTGTAGAAAAGAAAATACATAGACTAAAGAAAGTAAACTCAATCCATATAAGAAAATAAGCAAAAGAAAATAACCAAAATTTCCATTATCAGTTACAGAAGTTACTTAAAACGCAAATGCAAGAAAGCAGCTGATAACTGTAGGAATCAAGTATTTTATATAATCAATTACAAAATTAGAAATCCAATAAGCTTTAAGAGAAACTCCACTAACTATCTGCTAATGCTTCACATGTTCGGCTCTCTCTCTTACAATATAAGAAATAATACTTGCAGGTATAAATGATATTCCCATCGAAAAGAATAAAGCTACATTTATGCCTTAAGTAAGTCCAACTAAGCTGTTTTAAATAGTTAAAAATATTGAATTTTAATACTTCTTAATTCATAAATTTATTTAAAATTTAGAATTTATAGATAAATATAAATTAAAATTAATAAAAGAAATAGAAATAATAAAAAGTATAGTTACTTTTTAGTGCTTGATGTAGTTGCAAGTGGCTTATTTGTAACATTTATTTAAATTTGCTTGTTTGTGATAGATTTGATAATAGCATTATTTAGCAAGTTTATGGCCATCGGAATTCCATCTAGACTGACTGTATTTATAAAAGCAGTGTATGAAAATATATTTCCTTACATATTTGAAAGGAAATATCCAAATTTAGATTCAGTAGTTTTTCTATTAAATAGTTAGTTATCAAATTCTTAGATAGAATTAATATTTCCTATTTAGTTATAGCTTGTATCAGAAAATTATTGCAGATTATTTATAATATTTTAATAACTAGAAATTGGTTAGTTGCTTCCATAAAAGATTTTCGGATTTTCATCAAAAAATATGTCTGGGCATAATTCAATGGCTGACCAGTCAAAAAAGTTAGTTTTGTAAGCTTTGTATAATCCAAATGCAATTAAAAGAATTGGAAGGATCAATTCGCAACATAGTCCTTTTTTATCTCTTCTAAAATAGTGAATTCTTTTCTTGATAAGAGCCCAAAAATGTGTTAAAAATAGAGTTGAAGGATCTGTGATTTTTTCGCAATCACTTTACTAGTCTGAATCTTCATACATTCCTAAATTATTTTTTGTTTTTAGTCTTTTGGGTTATGCTACATGATTTTCATTCATACTAGCAACTTTCAAAAATACTTCCTCTAAGGTTGTTATTGAGACTCCATAAGATCTTATTTTTAAGTTAGTTTTTTGCTTTTCAATTTAATCAAATAAGTTTGGGAACTGTGGAATGTACTTTTAAGGAATTTGAAAAGCTACTTCAGCTGAGTAATCGCTAATCAGACTACTTTCAGGGATAAAATATTTTATGAATTGAATTATTGGTTCAGAAGGAGTGTTATTTTGCTCTTTTACAAAAGTGAAATTGTATCCATTTCCAAATCTTTCTTTTAAAAATATATTTGATCCAACACACTTAATTTAGCCATCTGAAATAATTCCTATTCTGTCTCCAAGATAATCTGCTTCATCCATAAAATGGGTGGTCAATATAATTATTTTTTATTATTTAAACTTCTTAACCATATCCCAAATATGTCTTCTGGCTTAAACATCCATCCCACTAGTTGGCTCATCTAGTAATACAACTTCACTATCACCTATTAAAGATAAAATAATAATTTAACTTATGCCTAGTAAATATTTTAGTTTTTTACCAATAAAAGCTATTGCAACTGAGAGCTTTCTCTTTTATCCTCCTGATAAACTGCTGCTTAAAGAGTTTGTCTTTTCTACTAGATCAACATCCTTAATGATTTTTTCTACTGTTTAAGGTATATCAGAATAACTCATACCTTTTAAGGTAGCAAATAGATAAAGATGTTCTTTAACAGTTAAAGAATCAAATAATATATCATGCTATGGGCAAACACCTTTTGATAAAATATTAATATTATTTTTGTCTTTAAATAATTTTTTTTACCTAAAATTGTTCTAATTTTATCCATATCCTCTCTTATATCAAGACCTTTGATTAAAGCTGTTCCTTAGGTTGGAGGTATCATCCCAGTTAGCATAGAAATCGTTGTAGATTTTCCTGCGCCGTTATGCCCTAGAAAAGAGAAAACTTAACCACTGTAAAGTTATAAATTAATCTAATTAACAGCACATTTTTCAACTCCTTCCGTTTTGAACACTTTCGTCAAGCATTAAATTTTAATAGTCTATTATTAAAATTATATATAAAATAACTTGAATGAATTAAAAATTTATTTTACTCTGTTTTCAGTCTCTTATTTTTTTAAAGAGATATCGACATTTTCAATGAAGGGATTTTCTTATTAAAATCTATAATTTTAAATGTTGTCTGGTATTTATTTTTCTTTTTTCAACTCACATCCAATAAAAAATAGAGAGTGTTTTCTTTAACCAAATTCATTGGCAATAACTTAGTCTAGATATAAGAATAAGATGAGGTATATGATAAAACTGATCCAGCTTGAGTTAATTGAGTAAATGAGCATAGATCTATTACAAGTTTCTCCAAACATATCAAGTGAAACATTTTCATCTCTAGCTTAGTGTATAACTAAAATTCTCATAGCTTATGTGATAGCATTATGAACAATTCTTGCTTAGCTCTAATAATCTGAGTTTGATATTGTCTTTTATAGAAAAAAAAAAAATTTATTTATTGCAAATATTTTTAATTTAAAATTTACTTCTTAATCTCCTAAGCTGAAGGAATATAGAAATTAAATTAAGAACAATGAAGTAGCTCCAATAATTCCTGTTCTTTATTTATGAAAGAAGACTGTAATAAACAAACTCTATGCAAGGAGACATATGCAAAATGAAAAGTGTATAGAATAAAGAACACTCATATCAACTACAGTAAAAAAGTAGATTTTGAGGAACAGACAAACAAAAAAAGATATTATTGCATAGATTATTAGATAGCTTATGAACCAGCTTGAATAGAAGGCAAATTTTCCGAGACCCATCATCATCATTCCTTCTCTGATTCTTTTCTCTTTTTCATCCAGAATTCGTGAAGATAACCTTAAGAAAGGCACTATCATAGGTATTACAATGAATAAATTCATAAAACTTCCTGTATATGAATACAGGTCAGATTTTTAGAACTACTCTGTCTGCATGATTGTTATTTAAGGAAATATTTTTAAATTAGAATTTCCACTTTCTAATTGAAGAATGATATTATCAATCCAATTCACTATTCTGGTAAATCCTGAATTGATGTATTTTAAAAATTAATCATTTTACTCAAAATCTATGTAATCGGTCCTATATGTTCTTGGAACATCAAAAGATTAGGTAAGATTATATTAGAGAGTATAGTTATATACACCATTTTCCCAACTATAAAAAAGAATTCCAAAGCAAATCTAAGGTGGTTCCTTAACAGGGTAATCGGAAGATGTAATATGTTTTATAAATAGGTCAGGGTTATCAAAAAATTGTACTTCTACTCCAGGGTAATCTATATCGAATTTAGTAAGTATTTTTAAAAATAATTTAAGTTACTTAAACATTAAGAAATTTATTACTTAAAAGAATTTGAGAAAGCTACTAAGTGATTTGAATTGAAGGAGCCAGCCCAATTTTTCCACCAACATTTGAATCTTAGCAATTTTTTATAGTACTATGTATTCCATTACTGATGAGAGAAGAATCCCATCCTGGGGTAAGAGAAACAGATTCATTTAAAAAACTTCTCTAACTTACTTACTCAGTGTTTGATAGAGCTTTGAAAATATAGAGAAAGAAAACAAAAATGACTGGGACTAATATCTCGCATATAGTTCCTTTCAGATCTCTCTTCCAAAGATAAAAATTTTTTACTGTCAAGGCTACAGTATGGGTTATCATAATTGCTAAATATTATTAATTAATGATATATTATTATTGTTTTATATTATACAAAATTCTCAAAGTGAGGATTTTAAAATGTATTAAATTCAATAATTGTGATTTTAAGTAAATTAATTTCCTACTTATATATGAGTGTAGAAGTAATCAGTAGTAATAGATAAAGATTAGTTAAAGACTATACCTTTATTTAATTAATAATCAAAGTTTTGAATTGTTCAAATGTTTCAGAATTAATGAAATTTTAATAAATTACATTATTTAGTAAATAAAAATCAGAAATTCAAATTTTATATTAAATTTCATTTGACTGGAAAAAAACATTAAATATTAATATTCAAATAAGTTATTAGTATTAAACGGATATCTATGCTTTTAATAATATATTTATTTTTAAAACTCTAATAAGTACATCAAAAAAAGGGTAAATGAAAATATATTCATCAAATAGATGATTCATTTTTAATTACTGCGTATTATTTAATCTATTATAATTTTAGTTTTTTTTAAATTGTTTTTTTTTTTCATATAATAGCTTAGATTTTTGCATAAAAGGAGAATTTTTCAAGCTAATAAATAATGTAAATTAAATTTTTATATTAAATCGCTTTACTAAAATTTATTAATTTAAATACAAATATATTATAAAAATGAATCATGTTTAAATAGATTTGAATATTTTTAATTAAATTTATTTAAAAATTTTTTTATTCTCTTAATAAAAAAGTAATTATTAGCTCTAGATCATTAAGAAAATAATTAATAAGAAAAATATTATCATCCTTTAAGTTATTTCACTTGTATAGAGTTTTACTTAATTTTTAAAGTTTTGATCATTTTTCAATCAAACAAACAAATAGAAACTCAAAAACTAGCAAATAGCTTATAGTAATATTTTATTAATATCAGAATGAATAACTTCATAATAAACGACACAAAATATTAATACTTTTGTCTTTGAAGAAATAAAAATTTAGATTTTAATCATTTCTTTTATTACTTTAATTAACGTATTTAAACATGATTAATTTGAATTGGTTAAAATTAATTATTCAACAGTGGATATTAGATAT
The DNA here is from genome assembly GCF_000189635.1 of Tetrahymena thermophila SB210. Classification (NCBI taxonomy): domain Eukaryota; phylum Ciliophora; class Oligohymenophorea; order Hymenostomatida; family Tetrahymenidae; genus Tetrahymena; species Tetrahymena thermophila. Next base: position 183,831 of record NW_002476202.1, on the reverse strand, counting down.
TCTGTTCTTATATATTAATCTACTTGTTAATAGATGAGATTTATATTTCGCTATTACTTACTTTTTCATTATTAATAGAGTTTAAATGATTCTCTTAAACTTTTTTTTTAATTTCTTAGTTAGCTATGTCATGAAAGATTTATTCAAGAGTAGTCTAAGATATTGTATATGAACATATATCCAACTCATTTTGATATCTATTCATTAATCCAAATAAGTAACCTAAGTTTTTTTCACATTCTACTCTCACTTTTATGTAATTATTTAGGCCTTCTAAAGTCTCGTATCTATTAAAATTCAGAGCCAAAAATTACTCTATTCTTTATTATATATTGAAGTTGTATATGGATTCTACCAAAGCAGCAAGCTCAATTTAATTACTTTTTTTAGATTCCAATTAAAAGTAAATACTAGATGCAAATTTTCCTTCATTTATTTATTCTATAAACTAATCTTATTAAATCTAATTAAGAATTTAACAAATATTCTATTTTTTGATAATAGTATTCAAGTTCATCTCTTTTGCCAGATGTTCTAGTTAAACCACATTAGGAGTATTAGTTTTAATTGAAATTTCATATCCTTTTCCAAATTTGTTTTTTAAGTGCTAAATACTTCCCATACACTTAAAATTGCCACCAATTACTATTCCTACTTTTGTTCCTAATGCTTCAGCTTCCTCCATAGAATGAGTTGTCAAAATTATAGAAGTTTTCTTTTTATTTGCAGCCATATCGCTTATCACATTCCACATAAAACGACGGTTTCCAGGATCCATACCTGTTGAAGGCTCATCCAAGAATGCAATAGGAGGGTTTCCAAGCATTGCAATCGCTACACTTAGCTTTCTCTTATTACCTCCAGAATAAGTACGTGCTACTACATTCTCAAATTTTCTGAGGTTTAACTCATCAAGCTTTTCATTAACAGCTTGCTCTCTTTAATTAGGAGGAATTCCTTTTATAGCAGCAAACAACTCTAAGTGTTCTCTAGCTGTCAAATTATCTAACAAGGCATCAAATTAAGGACAATATCCTATATATTGCTATGCTTCAGATATTTATTCAGGAATTTTACATCCCTGAATATATGCATCACCTGAGCCTATTGTCTCTTCTCCAGTGAGCATACGCATAGTAGTAGTTTTTCCAGCTCCATTGACTCCTAAAAAGCAGAATACATCACCTGTTTTAACACCAAAGTTAAGATTATCTACAGCAATCTTTGGCTTTTCTGTTGAAGAACCTCCAGTTGGTGGGAATACTTTACGTAAGTTTCTAACAAGAACAGTAAAATCTTTAGGGTTGCTATCTTGAAGTACACTAATTTCTTCTTCAACATCAGAGTCAATATAATTAGGCTTCACATAAGGATATTTATCTTAAATGTTTGAATCAAATACACTTTTTCTATTTCTGTATTTTTCAATATAAATAATCATACCTGTAAACAAAATGAAAGAAAGGATTAAAAATATTAGATCAGCACCCATCACATTTAAATCTATTTAAGATGGCTCGCTGTTTAAGTTATATTAAACTTAAGTAAATTTTCTGCTTGCAATATTATTAAATCCATCGTAAACTGCAAAGCTTGGAAATATTCTTAAAACCCAGGCAATAATAACACCAACTTAATGAGTTGAATCTGAAAAACGCAGAATTGCTACAACTACAGCTCCAACCCCTCCAATCATAAAGTGTATAAAAAATTATATGATCTATGCATTACCGTAGTCTGAGTGTAAGAACGAGAATAGATAAGTAAATGGAAGTAAGCTCAATCCATAAAAAATAAAAAGTACAACAAAGTATAAGGAGTTGCAATCTTCAGTCATTGAATCAATCTTAAAAGCATAAGCTAGGAAATAACTGCTTATTGTTGGAATCAAGAACTTAATATAATCAATGAAAAAGTTTGAAATCCAATATGCTTTAAGAGTAATACCACTGACTATCTATTAATGCTTGATATGCTCAGCTTTTTCTCTCACGATAAAAGAAATAATACTTGCAGGGATAAAAGAAATACCCATTGAAAAGAACATGACTGAATTAACACCTTAAACTAAGCCCACAAGACTGATTATTTTAATTTTAAATAAACTTAAAAATATTAAATTTTATTTTGAAAGTTTACTTTTTGGTACTAGCTGTAAGAGGCAGTGGTTAATTATTAACATTTATTTGAATTTATTTACCTGTCACACTTTTTATGATAGCATTATTCATAAGATGGATAGACATAGGAATGCCATCTAAGCTTACAGTGTTAACAAAAGCAGTGTATTTAATATTATTTCCTTGAGTATTTTGTAAATAATATCCAAATTTTACTTCAATGGTCTTCTAATAAAATAATAAATTATCAAATGATTAGATGTTGTAAACATTTTGTATTTGATTGAATGAAGTGTCCTCAAATTGTTGAAAATCGTTTATAATTGATTGATAACTACTAGATGGTTGAGAGCTTCCATAATAAATTTTTGGTTTTTCATCAAAAAATATTGTTGGGTTTAGTTCATATGGTTTCCAATCTTAAAAATTAAAAGAATAAGCAGTATATAAGCCAAATGCAATTAAAATAATAGGCAAAATCAATTCACAGCATAATCCTTTCTTATCTCTTTTAAAATAATGAATTCTTTTCTTAATTAAGGCCAAGAAATGAGTACGAAATAGTAAATATGTATCTGTTATTCTTTCAATTAATTTTTGATCATCTTAATTTTCAATGTCTTATTATTAATTATTTTATTGCGCTTTATCAACTTATACGATATGATTACCATTCATACTTGCTACTTTTAGAAAAACTTCCTCTAAAGTAGTTATCGAAACTCCATAAGATCTAATTTATAGCTAGTGTTTTAATCTCTCTATTTCATTAAACATCTATTCAAACTGAGGAATATATTTATAGGGTATTTAGAAAGCTATCTCAGCAGAGTAATCACTAATTAAGCTGCTTTCTGGAAAATGGTGATTGATAAACTATATTATAGGTTCAGAAGGAGTAGTGTTTTATTCTTTTACTAAAGTTAAATTGTATCCATTTCCAAATTTTTCTTTCAAGAATACACTAGAACCAACACACTTAACTTATCCATCAGAAATAATTCCTATTCTGTCTCCAAGATAGTCTGCTTCATCCATAAAATGAGTAGTGAGTATGATAATTTTTTACTGTTTGTAGTTTTTGACCATTTCCCAAATATGTCTTCTAGCTTATACATCCATACCACTTGTAGGCTCATCCAATAAAACTACTTAGCTTTCTCCTATATTTGATTAAAATATTTAGTTAAAAAAATAAACGAAATAAATAAATACCTATAAAAGCTATTGCAACAGAAAGTTTTCTTTTTTATCCTCCTGAGAGGCTGGAGCTTAAAGAATTAGTTTTTTCTACTAAATCTACATCTATAATGATTTTTTCAACAATATTTGATATTTCTCTATATGGTATTCCTTTCAATACAGCAAATAGATAAAGATGTTCTTTAACAGTCAGTGAGTCAAATAATATGTCGTGCTAAGGGCAAACACCTGATTAAAAAGAATTCAATTATATTAATTAAAAATATTTAAAATACACTTAATTACCTAAAATAGTTCTAATCTTATCCATGTCTTTTGTAATTTCTAAACCTTTGATATAGGCTGTTCCAGAAGTAGGAGGAGTCATTCCAGTTAGCATAGATATAGTTGTAGATTTTCCTGCACCATTGTGGCCTAAAAAAGAAAAAACTTGACCTGAATACATTTACAAGTTGATTTAGTCAACAGCTTTTTTGAGTACACCTTCTGTTTTGAACTCTTTAGAAAGATTTTCAACCTTAATTGTCTATATTATGCATTAATTAATAAAACTTTTATAATGAAAAATAAGTGATTACTTTGTTCTATAATTCCTAATTTTATAAAGAGATATCTACTGTTTCATAGATATTAGGGTGTTCTTCTTAATCAACACTTACTCTTGTTTATTGCTTTTTCAAATTTTTAGTTCTTAGTTTGCATCCAATAAAGAAAAGCCAGTGCTTTCTTTGTCCAAATTCATTAGGAATTACTTGATCTAAATATAAGAAAAATACAAAATAGACAATAAAGCTAATCCAACTAGAATTTAGTGAGTAGATGAGCTTCGATCTATTCCAGAGTTAGTTGAGCATATTGATAGTAACTTATTCATTTCTTGATTGGTATATCACAAGTAATTACATAGCTTAAGATATAGCATTTGATACCATCATTGCTTAACCTCTATTGCTGGAGTTGTTTTAAGACTTTAAATAATAAGGTTGATTTGAAAAAAAATAGTTTTAAATAAATAAAAATATCTTATTAAATAAAATAAAAAAATGAGCTTACCTCAGAATCTCCTTAACTGAAGGAGAACAAAAATTAAAAGAGAAAAAGAAATGTAGCTCCTATAATTCCAGTTCTTTTCTTGTCAAAGAAAACAGTTATAAATAAGCTCTAAGCTAAAAGGCAGACTCCATAAGCAAAATGCAATACATAAATAACTGCAAAATCAACTTTTGTAAAAAAGTAAACTCTTAATCCTATTGTAACAATTAATGAAATAATAACATAGACAAAAATGTATGTTATAAACCAGCTACTATAGAAGGAAAATTTACCTAGACCCATCATCATCATTCCTTCTCTAATTCTTTTTTCTTTTTCATGAAGAATTCGAAATGAAAGTCTTAAAAAAGGAACAATCATAGGAATAATAATAAAAATATTCATAAAACTACCAGCATAAGAGTATAAATTTGATTTCTGATGAGCCTCTACCTCCATAATTGTAATATTTGGTTCTATTTAAATGTTAGGATTTCCGCTTTCTTACTATAATATAATGTTATCTATCCAGTTAACTATTCTTGTAAAACCTGAATTAATATACTTAAGAAATAAATCATTCTATTCAAAGTCAATGTAGTCTGTTCTTTAGGTTCTTGGAATATCATGAGATTGAGTTAAATTATAGGATAACGAATAATTATAAACACCATCAGTCCAGCTGTCAAAAAGAATTCCAAAACAAATTTAAGGAGGATTAGATACTGGATAATCAGATGATTTGATATGACTATTAAATTTATCAGTGGAATCGAAAAATTGTACTTAGATTCCCGGATAGTCTTTTTAATAATAATAATAATATTAAATAATGTATTTTATACTGGTATTAAAATATTTTATACTCAAAAGAATTTATGATAGCCTCTGTGTCAAAGGAATATTTGGGGCAATTCCAATTTTTCCACCTATTATAGGATCTGAGCAATTCTTAATAGTGCTATAAATTCCATTACTGATAAGAGAATTATCCCACGAAGGTGTAAGAGTAACAGCCTAATTAAGATAGCTCGTTTAGCTAACTTCATAGTTATCAGATTGAGACATCAAGATGTATAGGAAAAAGACAAATATTAAAGGCGTGAATATTTCACATAAAGTTCCTTTTAATTCTCTCTTCCAAAGATAAATATTTTTAATAACAAGAGCTAGTATATGAGTAAACATTTATTGATTTATTTATTTATATTATTTTATATAACTAAAAATGAATACATATTAAACCTTAGTTTTAAAGAAGCAAATACTCATATCAAATTTTAAAATTGAGATAGACAAACATAATTTGTTATTATTAAAACATTTATTGTCTTCCTTTTATAATGAAAAGAATTTATCGGAAATGAATATTTATTTGAAATTGAATGATTTTTATTAAAATTAGAATTTATCGGAATTATATAAAAAATATTTACAATGAATTATACCAAATTTCGAAAATTTTTTAATAAAAAAAAATTTAATTTTTATACTTTTTTAGAAAAAATTAAAAAATTGATAAAATCAAGTTTTTTAAAACTAAAAATGTATGATTATACTAAACTTTAATTCAAATTAGGTTTTTTGTATTTTAAAAATTATAAATTTACTTCACTCTACATAGTAAACCTACACATATAGATTTATTTATCACTCAAAAATATTTTTTTTCTAAATGGTTTGTAATGATTTTTAAATGTGGATGATAATTTTAAGAGGATATTTTGCTATAATTTAAAATGAAATATATTTCTTATTTGAATATTTAAAATAATATCAGAATATATAAGAAAAAAATTAATATTTCAATATTATTTGAAATTTAAGAAAAAAGTTTTGTTTTTGAAATTTATCAAAAAACTTCATTATGAAGAGGAAAAAATATTTATTTTTAGTAAAATCTAATGTAGGTAAAATTAAATTTGAAAACATAAAATTAAACACTATGAAAACAATAAATATTCAAAATAGTTATTCTTTGAATATAAGTATAAAATTTAGATTTTAATCATTTTTTTTACTGCTTAAATTAATGAATTTAAACATGATTAATTTTTATTGGCTAGAATTAATTATTCAAGAGAGGATATTAGATATTTTATTCCTAAACTTTAATTTGCTTGCTAATAGAAGAAATTTATAGTTGATTAATGCTTAGTCTTTCAGCATTAATAGAGTTTTAGATTTTATCATCGACTCTTATTTATATTTCTTAGTTAGCTATGTCATGAAAGATTTATTCAAGAGTTGTCTACGCTATTGTATATGAACATATATTTAGCTCATTTTGATATCTATTCATTAATCCAAATAAGTAACCTAAGTTTTTTTCACATTCTACTCTCACTTTTATATAATTATTTAAACCTTCTAAAGTCTCATATCTATTAAAATTCTGAGTCAAAAATTACTCTATTCTTTATTATGTATTGAAGTTGTATATGGACTCTACCAAAACAGCAAGTTCAACTGAATTACTTTTTTTAGATTCCATTTAGAAGTAAATACTAGATGCAAATTTTCCTTCATTTATTTATTCTATAAATTAATCTTATTAAATCTAATTAAGAATTTAACAAATATTCTATTTTTCGATAATAGTATTCAAGCTTATTCCTTTTGCCAGTTGTTGTAGTTAAACCATATTAGGAGTATTAGTTTTAATAGAAATTTCATATCCTTTTCCAAATTTGTTTTTTAAGTGCTAAATACTTCCCATACACTTAAAATTGCCACCAATTACTATTCCAACTTTTGTTCCTAATGCTTCAGCTTCCTCCATAGAATGAGTTGTCAAAATTATAGAAGTTTTCTTTTTATTTGCAGCCATATCGCTTATCACATTCCACATAAAACGACGGTTTCCAGGATCCATACCTGTTGAAGGCTCATCCAAGAATGCAATAGGAGGGTTTCCAAGCATTGCAATCGCTACACTTAGCTTTCTCTTATTACCTCCAGAATAAGTACGTGCTACTACATTCTCAAATTTTCTGAGGTTTAACTCATCAAGCTTTTCATTAACAGCTTGCTCTCTTTAATTAGGAGGAATTCCTTTTATAGCAGCAAACAACTCTAAGTGTTCTCTAGCTGTCAAATTATCTAACAAGGCATCAAATTAAGGACAATATCCTATATATTGCTATGCTTCAGATATTTATTCAGGAATTTTACATCCCTGAATATATGCATCACCTGAGCCTATTGTCTCTTCTCCAGTGAGCATACGCATAGTAGTAGTTTTTCCAGCTCCATTTACTCCTAAAAAGCAGAATACATCACCTGTTTTAACACCAAAGTTAAGATTATCTACAGCAATCTTTGGCTTTTCTGTTGAAGAACCTCCAGTTGGTGGGAATACTTTACGTAAGTTTCTAACAAGAACAGTAAAATCTTTAGGGTTGCTATCTTGAAGTACACTAATTTCTTCTTCAACATCAGAGTCAACATAATTAGGCTTCACATAAGGATATTTATCTTAAATGTTTGAATCAAATACACTTTTTCTATTTCTGTATTTTTCAATAAGAATAATCAATCCTATAAACAAAATGAAAGAAAGGATTAAAAACATAAGATCAGCACCCATTACATTGAAATCTACTTGAGAAGGCTCCTCGTTTAAGTTTTCTTAAAGTTAAGTAAATTTTCTGCTTGCGATATTATTAAATCCATCATACACTGCAAAGCTTGGAAATATTCTTAAAACCCAGGCTATTATGACACCAACTGAGTGAGTAGATTCATAAAAACGTAGAATTGCTACAATTACAGCTCCAACACCTCCAATCATAAAATGAATAAAAAATTATATGATCTATGCGTTTCCATAGTCTGAATGTAAGAACGAGAATAGATAGGTAAAAGGTATTAGACTCAATCCATAAAAAATAAAAAGTATAACAAAGTATATATAGTTGCCATCTTCGGTCATTGAATCAATCTTAAAAGCATATGCTAGGAAATAGCTACTTATTGTTGGAATCAAAAATTTTATGTAATCAATGAAAAAGTTTGAAATCCAATATGCTTTAAGAGTAACACCACTGACAATCTATTAATGCTTGATATGTTCAGCTCTTTCTCTCACAATAAAAGAAATAATGCTAGCAGGGATAAAAGAAATACCCATTGAAAAGAACAAGACTGAATTAACTCCCTAAACTAAACCTATTAGACTAATTAGTAATTTTTAATATTTAAAATTTACAAAATTTAATTTAAAAATTTTACTTTTTGGTGCTGGCTGTAATAGCTAGAGGTTTATTATTTACATTTATTTGAATTTATTTTCCTGTTACACTTTTTATAATTGCATTGTTCATAAGATGGATAGACATAGGAATGCCATCTAAGCTAACAGTATTAACAAAAGCAGTGTATTGAATATTATTTCCTTGAGTATTTTGTAAATAATATCCAAATTTTACTTCAGTTGTCTTGTCTTATAATAAGGAATTATCAAATGATAGGATACTATTAACATTTTGTATTTGATCAAATGAGGTATCGTCGTATTTTTGAAAATTATTTATTATTGATTAATAATTAGAAGGTGGTAATGAGCTTCCATAATAAATTTTAGGCTTTTCATCAAAAAATATTGTTGGGTTAAGTTCATACGATTTCCAATCCTTAAATTTAGATGCATATGCTGTATATAAACCAAATGCAATTAAAATGATAGGTAGGATCAATTCACAGCATAAGCCTTTCTTATCTCTTTTAAAGTAATGTATTCTTTTCTTAATTAGGGCCCAAAAATGAGTAAAAAATAGTAAAGAGGGGTCTGTTATTCTTTCAATAAATTTTTGATCATCTTAATTTTCAATATCTTAATATTGATTTTTTTATTATGCCTTATGAGGTTATACAATATGATTGTCGTTCATACTTGCCACCTTTAGAAAAACTTCCTCTAAAGTAGTTATTGAAACTCCATAAGATCTAATTTATAGTTAGTGTTTTAATCTCTCTATTTCATTAAACATCTATTCAAACTGAGGAATATATTTATAGGGTATTTAGAAAGCTATCTCAGCAGAGTAATCACTAATTAAACTACTTTCAGGAAAATGGTGATTGATAAACTAAATTATTGGCTCAGAAGGAGTTGTGTTTTATTCTTTTACTAAAGTTAAGTTGTATCCATTTCCAAATTTTTCTTTCAAGAAAACACTAGAACCGACACATTTAACTTATCCATCAGAAATAATTCCTATTCTATCTCCAAGATAATCTGCTTCGTCCATAAAATGAGTAGTGAGTATGATAATTTTTTACTGTTTGTAGTTCTTGACCATTTCCCAAATGTGTCTTCTAGCTTGTACATCCATACCACTTGTAGGTTCATCCAGCAAAACTACTTAGCTTTCACCTGTTTTTGATTAAAATTTTTGTTTAAAATAAAAATAAAATTAATAAATAAATAAATAAATACCTATAAAAGCTATTGCAACAGAAAGTTTTCTTTTTTATCCTCCTGAGAGACTGGAGCTTAAAGAATTCGTTTTTTCTACTAAATCTACATCTTTAATGATTTTTTCAACAGCATTTGATATTTCTCTAAATGGTATTCCTTTCAATACAGCAAATAGATAAAGATGTTCTTTAACAGTTAGTGAGTCAAATAATATATCATGTTGTGGGCATACACCTTATTTAAAAAAAAATTTCAATTAAATAAGTAAAAATTTAATAATAAAGCAAATTACCTAAAATAGACCTAATTTTATCCATATCTTTTGTAATTTCTAAACCTTTGATATAGGCTGTTCCAGAGGTAGGAGGAATCATTCCAGTTAGCATAGATATAGTTGTAGATTTTCCTGCACCATTGTGTCCTAAAAAAGAAAAAACTTGACCTGAATACATTTACAAATTGATTTAGTCAACAGCTCTTTTGAGTACGCCTTCTGTTTTGAATTCTTTTGATAGATTCTCTATCTTGATTGTCTAATATTATTTATTAATTTATTAGAATTTTTGAAATGAAAAATTTGCTAATTACTTTGTTCTATCTTTCCTAATTTTGTAAAGAAATATCTACATTTTCATTGAAATTAGATTGTTCTTCTTAATTACTACTTGCTCTGATTTGGTGTTTTTTTGAATTTTAATTTCTCAATTTACAGCCAATAAAGAAAAGCCAGTGCTTTCTTTGTCCAAACTCATTAGAAATTACTTGATCTAGATATAAGAATAGGACAAAATAAACAACAAAACTAATCCAACTAGAATTGATAGAGTAAATAAGTCTAGATCTATTACAAAGTTAACTAAGCATATCTATAGTTACTTATTCATTTCTTGATTGGTATATCACAAGCAATTACATTGCTTAAGATATTGCGTTAGATACAATTATTGCTTAGCCTTAATAGCTTGAGTTATCTTATGTCTAATAATTAAAAATTAATTATTTAAAAATAAATAAAAAAATGAACTTACTTCTTAATCTCCTTAACTGAAAGAATACAAAAATTAAAAGAGAAAAAGAAATGTAGCTCCAATAATTCCAGTTCTTTGCTTATCAAAGAAAACTGTTATAAATAAGCTCTAAGCTAAAAGACAGACTCCATAAGCAAAATGCAAAACATAAATAACTGCAAAATCAATTTTTGTAAAGAAGTAAACTCTTAATCCTATAGTAACTATTAATGAAATAAAAGAGTAGACAAAAAGGTATGTTATAAACCAGCTACTATAGAAGGCAATTTTTCCGAGACCCATCATCATCATTCCTTCTCTAATTCTTTTTTCTTTCTCATGAAGAATTCTAGACGATAGTCTTAAAAAAGGTACAATCATAGGGATTACTATAAAAATATTCATAAAACTACCAGCAAAAGAGTATAAATTTGATTACTAGTGAGCCTCTACTTGCATAATTGCAATATTTGGTTCTATTTGAATGTTAGAATTACCGCTTTCTTACTATAATATGATGTTATCAATCCAGTTAACTATTCTTGTAAAACCTGAATTAATATACTTAAGAAACTAGTCATTTTATTCAAAGTCAATGTAGTCTGTTCTATAGGTTCTAGGAATATCATGAGATTGAGTTAAATTATAGGATAATGTATAATTGTAAACACCATCAGTCCAGCTGTCGAAAAGAATTCCAAAACAAATTTAAGGAGGATTAGATACAGGATAATCAGATGATTTAATGTGATTATTAAATTGATCAGGGGAATCGAAAAATTATACTTAGATACCTGGATAATCTATTTAATAGTAATAAAATGACAAGATGTTTTTAATAAGAAAGTTAAATTTAAAAATATTTCATACTCAGTAGAATTGATGATAGTCTTTAAGTGAAAGGAATATTTGGTGCAATTCCAATTTTTCCGCCTATTTTAGGATCTGAGCAATCTTTAATCGTACTATAAATTCCATTACTGATAAGAGATGTATCCCATCCAGGTGTAAGAGTAACAGCTTAATTTAGATAACTTGTTTAGCTAACTTCATAACTATCAGATTGAGCCATGAAGATGTAAAGGAAAAAAACAAATATCAAAGGTGTGAATAATTCACAAAAAGTTCCTTTTAATTCTCTCTTCCAAAGATAAAAGTTTTTAAAAATAAGAGCTAGTATATGAGTAAACATTTTTGGGATTTATTTATTAATTATTTTATATGACTTAAAAAAATTATAAATTTTAAGATATACTTTTAAAGTACTAGCTAAACATAGCAACAAACAATATTTAAAATTGAGATAGACAAAGATAATTACTTGTTATTAATACAAAAATTTATCATTTAAATAATTAAAAGAATTTATTAGATATGATAATTAATTTGAAATGGAATGATTTTTAATGAAATTAGAAATTAACAGAATCAATAAAAAAAAAATTACAATTAATAATACTAAATATCCTAAATTTGTTAATAAAAAAAATCAAAATTTTTAATAAATTAAGTAAAATAGATAAAACCAAGTTTGCAAAAAGTAAAAGTATATGAGCAAATAATAAAAGGTATTAATTTAAATTATAATTTTTATAAATGTAATATCCATTTATGTATCATAAAATCCTCTTCAAGTGAAACTAAATAATTTAACCCATCAAAAATTCATATTTCTCTACAGTTTATTCTGATTTCATAATTTGGATAATAATTCTAAAAAATAATTTGCTTTAATTAAAATCAAAGTGAGCTTATATTATTTTAATATTTAAAATAATATCAGAATAGATTAGAAAAATATTAATATTTCAAATAAATTTAAATTTTAAAAAATTTTGAATATTTTTATTGATCACCACACACTTAAATAAATTAAATGTGTAATTTCTTTATTTAAATTTGAACTATGAATAACAAATTTTTTATGATAAATTTATTAAACTTTTAACAATAGAAATCAAGCTATAATATAATTTTTATTTTGCAAATAATCATCTCTATATTATTTCCACTATTGTATCTTCAGTAAAATATTTCTGAATAGTTTAGGTATTATTAATTAAATTTTACTTTTCAAAATTTTAGAATAGTAATAAAATTTTAGATTATGATCTTATATGTGTATTTTTTTTAAAGAATTCTCAAATTTAATCAATAAAGAAAATTAATAAAATTGAGATATCATATTTATTGTTTTATTGTATTTTTAGTATATTATCTTATTCAAGAAGGAACAAATAGGATTAATTTTTTTTTCTTTGAAAACCAAAAGGTGATATTAGTTAATTATTATTGAAATTTTTAAAAAGTAAGCCTGATTGATTTCTTTTTAAATTCCGAAAGCATAATATTGAAATAGATTTAAAAGGTTTGATATAGAAAACATAAATTTTAATAGTTTTATCTAAATTCTAAAGGATACGGTTATCAATTAATATATCTTAATTATACATCCAGTATTTTATGACTTGTATCTATATTTTCTGTTCTAGTTAATAAAAAACTAAATATGATAATATTTAATTTATTTTTCAATTTAATAAAATACATATAAAATTATTATTCTTTTACCAATTTATTTGCTAAAAATTTTTACTAAAAAGTTAAAAAAAAATTTTTTAAGATTTCTATGTTGAGTAAAAAATTTATTTTTTAAAAATCATAATTTATTAGAATGCATTATATTTTTCTATAAATAGAAAAAAATACAAAAATACACATCTACAAAGCTTAAAATTCTAAATTTTTATTTACTTTAAGTGAGAATAAAGTTTAGAAAATAATCATTTCTTTTATTGCTTAAATTAATGTATTTAAACGTGATTAATTTGAATAGGTTAGAATGAATTATTCAAGAGAGGATATTAGATAATTTAATCCTAAAAATTAATTTGTTTGTTAATAGATGAAGTTTATAATTAATTATTACTTATTCTTTCAATATTAATAGAGTTTGAATTATTATCTTAAATTTTTGTTTTTATTTCATGATTAGCTATATCATGAAATATTTATTCAAGTGTAGTCTATGATATTGTATATGAACATATATTTAGCTCGTTTTGGTATCTATTCATTATTCCAAATAAGTAACCCAAATTTTATTCACATTATACTCTCACTTTTATATAATTATTTAGACCTTCTAAGATCTCATATCTATTGAAATTCTAAGACAAAAATTGCTCTATTCTTTATTATGTGTTAAAATTATATATGGATTCTATCAAAACAGCAAGTTCAACTTAATTACATTTTTTAGAATTCAATTAAAAGTAAATACTAGATCCAAATTTTCCTTCTTTAATTTAATCATTAAACTAGCTATATTTAATTTAATCAAGCATTTTACATAAATTCTATTTTTCAATAATAGTATTCAAACTTAATCCTCCTGCCATCTTTTGTAATTAATCTATAGTAGGAACATTACTTTTAATAGAAATTTCATATCCTTTTCCAAATTTGTTTTTTAAGTGCTAAATACTTCCCATACACTTAAAATTGCCACCAATTACTATTCCTACTTTTGTTCCTAATGCTTCAGCTTCCTCCATAGAATGAGTTGTCAAAATTATAGAAGTTTTCTTTTTATTTGCAGCCATATCGCTTATCACATTCCACATAAAACGACGGTTTCCAGGATCCATACCAGTTGAAGGCTCATCCAAGAATGCAATAGGAGGGTTTCCAAGCATTGCAATCGCTACACTTAGCTTTCTCTTATTACCTCCTGAATAAGTACGTGCTACTACATTCTCAAATTTTCTGAGGTTTAACTCATCAAGCTTTTCATTAACAGCTTACTCTCTTTAATCAGGACGAATTCCTTTTATAGCAGCAAATAACTCTAAGTGTTCTCTAGCTGTCAAATTATCTAACAAGGCATCAAATTAAGGACAATATCCTATATATTGCTATGCTTCAGATATTTATTCAGGAATTTTACATCCCTGTATATATGCATCACCTGAGCCTATTGTCTCTTCTCCAGTGAGCATACGCATAGTAGTAGTTTTTCCAGCTCCATTTACTCCTAAAAAGCAGAATACATCACCTGTTTTAACACCAAAGTTAAGATTATCTACAGCAATCTTTGGCTTTTCTGTTGAAGAACCTCCAGTTGGTGGGAATACTTTACGTAAGTTTCTAACAAGAACAGTAAAATCTTTTGGATTACTATCTTGAAGTATACTAATTTCTTCTTCAACATCAGAATCAACATAATTAGGCTTCACATAAGGATATTTATCTTAAATATTTGAATCAAAAACACTTTTTCTATTTCTGTATTTTTCAATAAAAATAATCATTCCTGTAAACAAAAAGAAAGAAAGGATTAAAAACATAAGATCAGCACCCATTACATTGAAATCTACTTGAGGAGGTTCCTTATTTAGATTTTATTAATATTAAATAAACTTTCTACTAGCAATATTGTTAAATCCATCATACACTGCAAAGCTTGGAAATATTCTTAATACCCAGGCGATTATGTCACCAACTGAATGAGTTGAGTCAAAAAAGCGCAGGATAACTACAATTACAGCTCCAACCCCTCCAATCATAAAATGAATAAAAAATTGTATGATCTATGCGTTTCCATAGTCTGAATGTAAGAACGAGAATAGATAGGTAAAAGGTATTAGACTCAATCCATAAAAAATAAAAAGTATAACAAAGTATATATAGTTGCCATCTTCAGTCATTGAATCTATCTAATAAGCATATGCTAAGAAGTAGCTACTTATTGTTGGAATCAAAAACTTAATGTAGTCTATGAAAAAGTTTGAAATCCAATATGCTTTAAGAGTAACACCACTGACAATCTATTAATGCTTGATATGTTCAGCTCTTTCTCTCACAATAAAAGAAATAATGCTAGCAGGGATAAAAGAAATACCCATTGAAAAGAACAAGACTGAATTAACTCCCTAAACTATACCAATAAGACTTTTTAAATTTAAAAATAATTAAGAATCAACTATTTAAATTATAATTTTTTACTTTTTGGTGCTGGCCGTAATAGCAAGTGGTTTATTATTTACGTTTATTTGAATTTATTTTCCAGTTACACTTTTAATAATTGCATTGTTCATAAGATGGATAGACATAGGAATACCATCTAAGCTAACAGTATTAACAAAAGCAGTGTATTGAATATTATTTCCTTGAGTATTTTGTAAATAATATCCAAATTTTACTTCAGTTGTCTTGTCTTATAATAAGGAATTATCAAATGATAGGATACTATTAACATTTTGTATTTGATCAAATGAGGTATCGTCGTATTTTTGAAAATTATTTATTATTGATTAATAATTAGAAGGTGGTAATGAGCTTCCATAATAAATTTTAGGCTTTTCATCAAAAAATATTGTTGGGTTAAGTTCATACGATTTCCAATCCTTAAATTTAGATGCATATGCTGTATATAAACCAAATGCAATTAAAATGATAGGTAGGATCAATTCACAGCATAAGCCTTTCTTATCTCTTTTAAAGTAATGTATTCTTTTCTTAATTAGGGCCCAAAAATGAGTAAAAAATAGTAAAGAGGGGTCTGTTATTCTTTCAATAAATTTTTGATCATCTTAATTTTCAATATCTTAATATTGATTTTTTTATTATGCCTTATGAGGTTATACAATATGATTGTCGTTCATACTTGCCACCTTTAGAAAAACTTCCTCTAAAGTAGTTATTGAAACTCCATATGATCTTATTTTTAATTAGTGTTTTAATCTCTCTATTTCATTAAACATCTATTCAAACTGAGGAATATATTTATAGGGTATTTAGAAAGCTATCTCAGCAGAGTAATCACTGATTAAGCTGCTTTCTGGAAAATGATGATTGATAAAATGTACTATTGGCTCAGAAGGAGTTGTGTTTTATTCTTTTACTAAAGTTAAGTTGTATCCATTTCCAAATTTTTCTTTCAAGAAAACACTAGAACCGACACATTTAACTTATCCATCAGAAATAATTCCTATTCTATCTCCAAGATAATCTGCTTCGTCCATAAAATGAGTAGTGAGTATGATAATTTTTTACTGTTTGTAGTTCTTGACCATTTCCCAAATGTGTCTTCTAGCTTGTACATCCATACCACTTGTAGGTTCATCCAGCAAAACTACTTAGCTTTCACCTGCATTTGATTAAAATTTTTGTTTAAAATAAAAATAAAATTAATAAATAAATACCTATAAAAGCTATTGCAACAGAAAGTTTTCTTTTTTATCCTCCTGAGAGACTGGAGCTTAAAGAATTCGTTTTTTCTACTAAATCTACGTCTTTAATAATTTTTTCAACAGCATTTGATATTTCTCTAAATGGTATTCCTTTCAATACAGCAAATAGATAAAGATGTTCTTTAACAGTTAGTGAGTCAAATAATATATCATGCTGTGGGCATACACCTAATTAAAAAATAATTCAATTAAAATAATAAAATTAAAAAAAAAAAAACTAAATTACCTAAAATAGATCTAATCTTATCCATATCTTTTGTAATTTCTAAACCTTTGATATAGGCTGTTCCAGAAGTAGGAGGAATCATTCCAGTTAGCATAGATATAGTTGTAGATTTTCCTGCACCATTGTGTCCTAAAAAAGAAAAAACCTAACCTGAATACATTTACAAGTTGATTTAGTCAACAGCTCTTTTGAGTACACCCTCTGTTTTGAATTCTTTTGATAGATTCTCTATCTTGATTGTCTAAAATTATATATAAATTAATAAATAAGAGTTTGATTTATTTTTAAAATAAATATCTAATTACTTTGTTCTACCCTTCCTGATTTTATAAAGAAATATCTACTGTTTCATTAACATTAGACTATGCTTCTTAATCAGCACATACTTTTGTTTGTTGTTTTTTCTAATTTTTATTATTTAGTTTACATCCAATAAAGAAAAGCCAGTGCTTTCTTTATCCAAACTCATTAGAAATTACTTGATCTAAATATAAGAAAAGAACAAAATAAACAATAAAACTAATCCAACTTGAATTAATTGAGTAAATAAGCTTCGATCTATTGCAGAGCTGGCTGAGCATATCCATATTAACATGCTCATTTCTAGATTGGTAAATCACAAGTATTCTCATTGCTTATGTTATTGCATTAAAAACAATAAAAGCTTAAGCTTAGTATGCACTGTTATTTAAAGTCTTTTAATTAAAAAAAATAACGTTTTATTTCAAAAAAACTAAAATTAAATAAGTAAATAAAATTAATTTTTTAAATCTCCTTTTTGAAGTAATTAAAAAGAAAAAAAGTAATTTAGAATAAAAAAATTTACTTCAGGACTTCCTTGATTGAAAGTTTACAAAAATTAAAAGAGGAAAAGGAATGTTGCTCCAATAATTCCTGTTCTTTGTTTATGAAAGAAAACCGTTATAAATAAACTCTGAGCTAAAAGGCAGGCACCATAAGCAAAATGCAAGACATAAATAACTTCAAAGTCAGGTGTTGTAAAAAAATAGATTTTTAATCCTGCACTAACCAATAATGAAATAAAAGCGTAGACAAAAAGATATGTTATAAACCAGCTAGCATAGAAGGCAATTTTTCCGAGACCCATCATCATCATTCCTTCTCTAATTCTTTTTTCTTTTTCATGAAGAATTCGAGATGATAGTCTCAAATAAGGAACTATCATAGGGATTACAATAAAGATGTTTATAAAATTGCCAGCATAAGTATATAAATTTGATTTTTAGTATGACTCTGTTTGCATGATAGTAATATTAGGTTCAATTTGAATATTTGGATTTCCACTTTCTTACTGTAGTATGATGTTATCAATCCAATTAACTATTCTTGTAAAACCAGAATTAATATACTTAAGAAATTAATCATTTTATTCAAAGTCTATGTAGTCTGTTCTATATTTTCTTGGAATATCTTAAGACTCAGTTAAATTATATGATAAAGTATATTCATAAACTCCATCAGTCCAACTGCTGAAAAGAATTCCAAAACAAATTTGAGGAGGATTAGAGAATGGATAATCAGATGATTTGATATGGTTTACAAATTAATCTTATGAATCAAAAAACTCTACTTATATGCCTGGATATTCTTTTAATGTTAAATAAAAAATATTTTATAATTTGTAAATTATAAAAAAATAAACAATTTTTTATTTAAAAATTTTTAATACCTTATAATATCGATGATAGTTTTTAGGTCAAAGGTATATTTGGGGCAATCCCAATTTTTCCACCTATTTTAGGATCCGAGCAATCTTTGATAGTGCTATAAATCCCATTACTAATAAGTGATGAATCCCATCCTGGTGTAAGAGTAACAGCCTAATT
Source organism: Tetrahymena thermophila SB210 (assembly GCF_000189635.1). Lineage (NCBI taxonomy): Eukaryota > Ciliophora > Oligohymenophorea > Hymenostomatida > Tetrahymenidae > Tetrahymena > Tetrahymena thermophila. The sequence continues at coordinate 164,720 of NW_002476202.1, read as the reverse complement.
TAGATAGCTTGTTTAACTGACTTCATAATTATCAGATTGAGACATGAAAATATATAGGATAAAGACAAAAATCAAGGGAGTGAATATTTCACAGAACGTTCCTTTCAATTCTCTCTTCCAAAGGTAAAAGTTCTTAAATATAAGAGCTATTATATGAGTAATCATTTTTGAGATTTATTTATTTTATTTTAAAAATTAAAATTATATGTAAAATTAGCAAAATGCTATTTAAATTAATATTTGATGTAACAAACAAATATTAAATTTAAAATTAAGATAGACAAATTTCTTATACTAATTATAAGAAAAAATCGAACTATTACTAAATTAATGCATGGAATTTATTGGATTAATAAATTAATCTAAATTATTTGTTTTAGTTATAAGGAATCAACAGAATTTATATTATTAATTACAATAAGCAATATTGATTTTTTAGAATTTGTTAATACAAAAAATTTTTTTATTAATTAAAGAAATTCGTTCAAATTAAATTATCAAATAAAAATAGCATTTCAAGAAATAAAAAACTAAACTAATTTTTCAATGAATATTTAAACTTTTTCAAATAATATCTTAAATAGTTTTAAAAAACAAGATTTAGTAATTAATGTAAATTATTTAAAAATTCTTTATTTTACAATAATAAAATAGTGAATTTAGTATAATTTAAGTTTGAAAAATTATAAATTTATTTTAAGGTGAGAACTAATCTATTTTTTAGATATTCAAATTAATCTCAGAATGAATCAGAAAAAAATTATATTTTGTAAAAATTTAAATTTTAAAAAAAATGTGGAAATTAAAATGTTCTCGCTCGAATTAAATATAATTTGTTCAAATAAAAACCTTAAAAAAGTAAAAATAATAGTTTATCTATTCTTGTATTATTTACAAAAATCTCTATTAAAATTAAAAACATTAAAAAATAAAACTTAGTAAATTTTGATAAAAAAATATTTTATGTAGCTTTGTTAATTATAAAAGAAAAGAAAAAATTAAAAGCAATAAATTGAAAGAAATAATAAAATAATTCAAATAGTATTTAATATATTGAATCAATTTCATTCATTTAATTCTGATAAATTCACTTCAACTTACATAATCTATAGTGCCAAAAATACAATTTCTTTTTTATTTATAAAGGAGGTATTGTTTAGTAATTGATTATTATCATAAGTATCATTCATATCATTCATTAATATTTATTAATACCAAATTTTAAATTTAATATCATTTTTTATAATTTAAATTTAAAATGTTTAAATTTGAATAAATACTAAAAATGAATAGATTTTGTTTAAATAATTAGTAAAAAACTCCTCAAATTATTCTTACAATAAAAAATATATTTTTTTTCATAAAACTAGATTTTATAATGATCTCAAATATTTTTATTTAGTCTTTATTGATTAATTTTAATTTAATTCAATTCAATAGATTAAATAGGTTATATTTGCTCATTTACCAATGTTTATTAAATATTCTAGGTTAGAGAATTCATTATTTTAGCAGTTTGATTTTAGTTTTAGTCAACTGATTTTTCATTTAAACTTAACTTTTTTTCTTATAAAATGCTAGACTTCTTTAGAAGTCCTGATTATTTTGTTAAGTCATAGAATACTTGCTCTAGGGAAGTTTAGCAGACAGTATAAGAAGCAATATTAAGGCCCACATAAAAGCGATTCATAATTCCAAATAGATAACCTAAATGTTATTTAGATTGCACTCTCACTTTTAGATAGTTATTTAAACCCTCAAGAATCTCATACCCATCAAAATTTTCTTCAAAAAATTATTCTATTCTTTGCTATACCATGAAATTATAAATTGATTCAGCCAACAACTAAAGCTCTATCCCATTTTACTTTTTCGACTTTAACTAGAAGTAAATTGATGATGCAAATCCTTCTTCGTTTATTTATTCAATAAATTAACTTTAACCAATAAATTTTAGTACTTCTTACAGATTTTCTTAAGTTACAAGAGTGGTAGCATTCATACCTCCAACAATTTATTAAAGTTATTAATGATTAGGGATTACAGTTTTAATAGATACTTCATACCCCTTTCCAAATTTATTTTTTAGGTGTTAAATACTTCCCATACATTAAAAGTTACCTCCAACTACTATTCCTACTTTTGTTCCTAATGCCTCAGCTTCTTCCATGGAGTGAGTTGTCAAAATTATTGAGGTCTTTTTCTTATTAGTTGCTATGTCGCTGATGACATTCCACATAAAACGACGATTTCCAGGATCCATACCTGTTGAAGGTTCATCTAAAAATGCAATAGGAGGATTTCCAAGCATAGCAATAGCTACACTTAATTTTCTCTTGTTACCTCCAGAATAAGTCCTTGAAACAACATTTTCGAACTTTCTTAGATTTAACTCATCCAGTTTTTCATTCACTGCTTATTCTCTTAAATTAGCAGGAATCCCTTTAATAGCAGCAAAGAGCTCCAAGTGTTCTCGTGCTGTTAGATTATCCAACAATGCATCAAACTGAGGGCAATACCCAATATACTGCTAAGCTTCTGAAATTTACTCTGGAATTTTACACCCTTGAATGTAAGCTTCTCCAGATCCAATAGTTTCTTCACCTGTAAGCATACGCATAGTCGTAGTTTTTCCAGCACCGTTTACACCAAGAAAGCAAAATACATCACCAGTTTAAACACCAAAATTTAAATTATCTACAGCTATTTTAGGTTTTTCCTCTTAAGAACCGCCAGTTGGAGGGAACACTTTACGAAGATTTCTAACAAGAACTGTAAAATCTTTTGGATTACTATTTTGAACATAACTCATTTCTTCTTCAACATCTGAATCGATGTAAGAAGGTTTTTTATATGGATATTTACTTTCTAAATTATTAGAAAAAACTGACTTCTTATTTCTAATACTCTCTAAATAAATTAGACCTGCTGTAAATAAAAAGAGAGAAATAATCAGGAACATGAAATTACCACCAATCACATTTAAATTCATTTATGATGGCAATTAGCTTAGATTTTCTTATATTTATATATTTTTTCTACTTGATAACCTACTGAATCCATCATAAATAGCAAAGCTTGGGAATATTCTCAAAACCCAAGCTAAATTTACACCAATATCATGAGTTGAGTCGCTAAAACTTAAAATTATGAATATAACAGATCCTATTCCTCCTACCATAAAATGAAGAAAGAATTATATGATTTGTGCATTGCCATAGTCTGAGTGAACAAATGAAAACAAATATACGAATGGCATTAAAGCTAATCCATAGAAAACAAAGAGTAAAATAAAGTATCCAAAATTTCCATCTTATGTCATAGTATCTACTTGGAACACAAAAGCAAGTAAAGAGCTCAAAATAGTAGGAATTAAAAATTTTATATAATCTATAACAAAGTTAGAAATCCAATAAGACTTTAGAGATACGCCACTGACTATCTGTTAATGTTTTATATGTTCAGCCCTTTCTTTAACAATAAAAGAAATTATACTAGCTGGTATAAATGATATACCCATTGAGAAAAACACAACAGAACTAATTCCTTATATCAACCCTTGTTACCTATTTTATAATTTTAAATATGATTAATAATTAAAAAATTTTAATGATTACTGTTGTGTGTTATAAGTCTTTGGAAGAGCTTTATTAGTTACAGATATCTTAATTTCTTTTCCTGTCAAACTTTTGATTATTGCATTATTTAAGAGATGGATTGACATAGGAATACCATCTAAGCTTACAGTATTTATCAAAGCAGTGTATGTATAAATACCACCTAAATTACTATCAAAATAGTAGCCAAACTTAGTTTCGGTAGATTTAACTGAAAATAACTCATCGTTAAATTATTATAAACTCACAATATCATTAAATTATGTATAGGTAGTATCTGAAAATTATTACAAGTTGTTAACAATAGCATTGTATGACGAAGAACCTCCATAATAAATCTTTGGGTTTTCATCAAAAAATATTGTGGGAGTTAAGTCATACCCAGAAGAATCATAAAAGTTTAATACCTTTTGAATTAAGAGACCAAATGCAATAAGAATAATTGGAAGAATCATTTCACAGCATAGTCCCTTCTTATCTCTTTTAAAGTAGTTTAATCTTTTTATTATAAGTGCCTTAAAATGAATAAAAAAAAGTTTAGCTGGATCTGTAATTCTTTCATCCTAATTGTTTAATGATTAGTTTTCTATATCAATATATTAGTTGATAGCGACTTTTTTAGCTTGTACTACATGATTTTCATTCATACTTGCAACTTTTAGAAACACTTCTTCTAGTGTAGTTATAGAAACTCCATAAGATCTTATTTTTAACTATTCTTTTTACAATTCTAGGTTATTAAACATCTATTCAAATTGTGGAATATATTTATAGGGAACTTAAAAAGCTATTTCTGCAGAATAATCACTGATTAAACTGCTGTCTGGAAAATGTTTTTATACGAATTAAATTATAGGCTCAGAAGGTGTTGTATTTTATTCTTTGACAAATGTTAAGTTGTATCCATTTCCAAATTTCTCCTTTAAGAAAACACTTGATCCAACACATTTAATTTAACCATCAGAAATAATTCCTATTCTGTCTCCAAGATAATCAGCCTCATCCATGAAATGAGTAGTTAATATGATAATTTTTTGTTACTTATAATTCTTGACCATCTCCCAAATATGTCTTCTAGCTTATACATCCATGCCACTGGTAGGTTCATCAAGTAAAACTACTTCGCTATCACCTGTAAAAAAAAATTTTTTTAATTATTAATAATTTTATAAAAATATTCTATTTTTTAAGTTAATAAATACCTATAAAAGCAATAGCTACAGAGAGTTTTCTTTTTTATCCTCCTGAGAGGCTGCAACTTAAAGAGTTAGTTTTTTCTACTAAGTCTACATCTTTAATGATTTTATCAACAGCTTATGCAATTTCTCTAAAAGGCATTCCTTTTAATGTGGCAAAGAAGTAAAGATGCTCTTTTACAGTTAATTAATCGAATAAAATATCATGTTATGGACAAACACCTATTCATTAATTTATATAAATAAAATTGTAAATTATCTAATTTTTTAAAAGATCAATCTTACCTAAAATAGTTCTAATTTTTTCTAAATCTTTTGTAACATCAAAACCTTTAATATATGCTGTGCCAGATGTAGGAGGTATCATACCTGTTAACATAGAGATCGTTGTTGATTTACCAGCACCATTGTGTCCAAGAAAAGAGAACACTTGTCCAGAGTACATTTATAGGTTTATCTAGTTAACGGCTTTTTTTATAACTCCATCAGTTTTAAATTGCTTTGAGAGACCTTCTATTCTGATAGTCTATTCAAAAAATTAAATTAAATAACAACTTTTTAAACCAAACTTATTTATTTTACCTTATTTTAAACTTCCTATTATTTCAAAGATATATCTATGTTTTCTATGAACTATTCTTCTTCCAATAATTTTTATTAGGTTTTTTATGATTTTTTTTCTAAATGGCATCCAATAAAGAAAAATAAATGCTTTCTTTACCCAAATTCGTTAGGAATAACTTAATCAAAATAGAGGAAAAGAACAAAGAACAAGGCAAAATTAATCCAACTTGAATTAATTGAATAAATTAGTTTAGATCTGTTACATAGCTAATGCATCATATCGATAGATACATTTTCATCTCTAGATTGGTAAACAGCTAGTATTCTCATAGCTTAGTTAATTGCATTAGCAGCTATAGCAGCCTACCCTTAATAGCTTGCATTATTTGTGGTCTTTTTAATTATAATTAAAATTAATTAAATATAGATAGAAATAAAAATTATATTACTAGTTCATCTCCTTGATTAGATGATAGCAAAAACTAAATAAGAAAAAGAAAAGTAGCTGCAATAATGCCAGTTCTTTATTTATCGAAAAAGACAGTTATGAATAAACTCTAAGCCATATTGCAAACAGCATAAGAAAAATGTAAGATGAGAATTACACCATAGTCGACGACAGTCAAAAAATAAGCTTTTAGTATAATGCTTACCAATATAGAAATTATTATATATAGTAAAAGATATGTTAATATCCAGCTTGAATAGAAAGCAGTCTTTCCAAGACCAACCATCATCATACCCTCTCTGATTCTCTTTTCCTTTTCATTTAAGATACGAGAAGACAATCTCAAGAAAGGGACAATCATAGGAATCACTATAAAGACATTCATAAAATTTCCTGCAATAGAGTATAAATTTGACTTTTAAAATGTTTCTGTCTACATTATAGCAACATTAGGTACTATTTGTAAACTAGGATTCCCACTCTCTAATTGTAAAATGATATTATCTATCCAATTTACGATTCTCGTAAATCCAGAATTAATATATTGCAGAAATTTATCATTCTATTCAAAATCAACATAATCGGTTCTGTATTTTTCTGGAATATCTTGAGTATCTGTTTAGTTAAAAGCTAAAGTATACTTATATATTCCATTTTACCAACTGTCAAAGAGTATACCAAAGCAAATTTAAGGAGAATTAGGTACAGGATAGCCTTAAGATGTTATGTGATCATCAAACTCTTAAGTACTATCAAAAAATTGCACCTGTATTCCAGGATAATCTATTTTATTTTAAAATATGGATTAAATTTTTTTTTAATTTAAGGTTAATTACTTAACAAGATTGAAGAGATTCTCTAGGTAATGAGAATATTAGGAGCAATACCTATTTTGCCTCCTCTATAAGGGTCTGAGCAATTTTTGATTGTGCTATAGATACCGTTGCTTATTAGAGAAGGATCCCATGCAGGAGTGAGAGTTACTGCTTAATTTAGATAGCTTGTTTATTTTACTTCATAAGTATCTGATTAAGCCATAAAGATGTATAAGAATAAAGCAAATATCAAAGGAACAAAGATTTCGCATAATGTACCTTTTATATCTCTTTTCCAAAGATAAAAGTTTTTAACTAATAGAGCAAGTAAATGACTTAGCATGTTAGTTTTTTATTTTGTATTCAGTTAGTTTTATTAAATTTTTAGTATTTATTATTTATGGAATATGTGAAGAAATATGATGGCATTTAAAGAGAATTTGAAATTAACTACAAATAATTTTAAAATAGATAAAAATTAAAAAATTAAATTTACAAATTATCAAAAATGATAAAAAAATTTATTAAATTTGTTTGTCTTATATGAAAATTATTAAACAGAAATTATCAGAAAATTTTTTAATTATTACATCAAAATATATTAAATTTTGTCTTAATTATTGCAAAAACTTAATTCAAATTTATATAATTTGAAAGAAAACTGATTCATTAAATTAATTTTGAATAGTATTAAATAGGCATTTCTTTCAAATTACAATCTAAAGCATAAAAAACCTTATTAATTATTTTGAACCAATAATACTAAATAAATCACAATAATTTCCTTTAAGCTATTCAAAATCAAAAAATAAGAATGAATAAATATGAAAAACTATTATATCTAAAATATCTTAAGCGCTTTTAATATTTCTTTGTAATATCTAAGTCCTTTCTTAGAATAATTTAAAGAATATTTTTGGCTTCTTTCAAAATTTATAAAAATTATAATTTCATAAAATATGCTTTAAATTGATTTTTAAGTAATCCAAAATAGGATTAATTATTGAATAGTATAAATAAATAAATAATTTATTTTTTTCAAACTTTTTGTTAGAAATGAATATATTTAAACTTGAAAATTTATTTGTTACTATCTAATCTAAGTAAAATAATCTTAAAGGTATTATATTCAAATTAAATATTTAATTACTTCCGAAAGAATTAATCAAATTGAATTATTTCAAAAAATTAGAGCAAATAGTTATAGATTGTAAGAAAAGTAATCACATTTTTAAAATTTAAATCATATTTTCAATCAATAACAACTTTAAAAAAATGATTACAAAATTAAAATCTAAATTTTTTTTTGGCATATCAGGTACCAATAATATTTAATAGTAATACTAATTTATTTATATTTATAAAATCTTAAAATAAAACCAACTTATATTGATTGGTTCATATAAAAGTTTTTAAAGAATTATTATTTCATATTATGTATTTTTAATTTATTTGTGTAATCTAAAATTAGAACAAATTTTGTAGTTTTAAGAATTTTTTAAAAACTTTTAATAGAAATTAACAGATTTAATTAAATTTTAATATTTTTGTTACTATCTAATTCAAGAAAAAAGTCCTTAAAGATTTAAATTGAAGTTTAAATTATTGGAAATAATTTATCAAATTGCATTTTTAATAAAAAAATTTTGAAAATTAGGTTTGCTTTTTAAGGAAAGACTTGTTATATCTAAATAGTATTATTGAATGAAAATAACTTTAAAATAAAAATCTACATATTTATTGATATTATTTTAATATTCAACTTCACTGTCATTTTTCAAGGTAATATTGAATTAATAAATTATTTAAAATAGTTTAGAAATTAGAAATTTACAAAAAATATTACATTCTTTTATTCTTTTTTAAACTTAAATCAATTATAACTTTAGACTAAATAAATACTTAAAAATTTTAATTAATTTTATAATAATTAAATAAGGTTTTTATTATAAAGTGCAAAAAATATATTGAGTGTATATTTAAATAAATTTTAAAATAATTATTAAAAATATAATGTTAAATATAACTTTAATCTTAAATTAATTTAAGTAACTTATTACTTGATCTTAATATCAGAGTAAACAAAAATATTTAAACTAAATTAATTATAAGTAAAACTGTACTAATTAATTTTTATCATTTATCATTTTTAATTTTTTATTTGTTTTATTTAAACGCTTTGTATTTATAAAGGCTAACAGCTATTGTTGTTACTAGCTTCACTCTAATCTTAGTTTATTATGCCTTAATATTTATTTTAAATAACAGGTTTTTCTTAGATGTTAGGCATTTACACTATACATTAGTTGTCAGTGGTTTTAGAAAGACTATCGTTTGCTATATCATTAAATATTTGTTCTAAAGAAGTTTGGCATATAGTGTAAGAAGCTATTTTAAGCTCGTTTTAGTATTTGTTCATTACTCCAAATAAAAATCCTAAAGTTTGATTCGATTGTACTCTTAATTTAAGATAGCAATTAAGTCCTTCAAGCACCTCAAAATTTTCAAATTTTTATTTAAAAAATTATTAAATTTTTTATTGCAAGTTATAGTTAAATATTGACTCTGCTATTAAAGAGAGTTCAACTCCATTTTAATTCTTTGAGTTTAGTAAGTAGTAGATAGATGAAGCGAACTTTCCTTCATTTATTTATTCTTTGAAATGGCTTTGTCCTATAAAGTTGAGGACCTCTTCCAAATTATGTTTATACACTAACATATTTTAATTTGCATCCCCTACCAATTCATTTAGCTAGTTAAGGCTTGCAGAAACAGTTTTAATTGATATCTCATACCCCTTTCCAAATTTATTCTTTAAGTGTTAAATGCTTCCCATGCATTTAAAATTTCCTCCGATAACTATTCCCACTTTAGTTCCTAATGCCTCTGCTTCTTCCATTGAGTGGGTTGTCAAAATTATAGATGTTTTCTTTTTCTTGCTTGCCATATCGCTTATTACATTCCACATAAAGCGGCGATTACCAGGATCCATACCAGTTGAAGGCTCATCTAAGAATGCAATTGGAGGATTTCCAAGCATAGCAATAGCTACACTTAGTTTTCTTTTATTTCCTCCAGAATAAGTTCGTGCAACTACATTTTCAAATTTTCTCAGATTCAACTCATCTAATTTTTCATTAATGGCTTATTCTCTTAGGCTTGATGGGATACATTTTATAGCAGCAAATAATTCTAAATGTTCTCTAGCTGTTAGGTTATCTAACAAAGCATCAAATTATGGACAATACCCAATATATTACTAAGCTTATGATATTTATTCAGGAATTTTACATCCTTAAATATAAGCTTCTCCACTTCCTATTGCTTCTTCTCCAGTCAACATGCGCATAGTAGTAGTTTTACCTGCACCATTGACACCTAGAAAACAAAACACATCACCAGTTTTTATTCCGAAATTTAAATTATCTACTGCAATTTTAGGCTTCTCAGTAGAAGATCCTCCTATTGTAGGAAATACTTTACGCAAATTTCTAACTAGAACTGTATATTAATTAGGGTTTTCACTTTAAATTGCATTCATTTCGTTTAGAACATCTGAATCAATATTTGAAGGCTTAACGTAAGGATATTTATCTTCTAAGTTATTTGTAAAAAAAGACTTTTTATTTCTATAAACCTCCAAGAAAATCAGTATGACAGAATAGAAAAAGAAAAAGAGAATTAGATACATTAAATCTCCTCCCATAACGTCTAAATTAGTTTAATCAGGTAGTTAATTTAAGCTTTCTTTTAGTTAGATATATTTTATACCAGCTAAATTTGCAAATCCATCATAAAGCGCAAATGTAGGATGCAATCTCATAACCCAAGAAAGTTTTAAATAAACTTATCGAGTTGAATCAAAGAAACGAAGGATAGCAAATATAGCAGCGCCTATTCCTCCGAAGATGAAATGAATAAAATACTAAATGATCTGTGCATTTCCATAATTTGAGTGAACAAAAGAAAATAAGTAAACAAATGGCAATAAAGTTAACCCATAAAAGATGAAAAGTAGTATATAGTAAATGAAATTTCCATCTCCAATTACTGATTAAATATCAAAAGCATAAGCTAAAAATAAGCTAGAAATAGTAGGAATCAAAAATTTTATGTAATCAATAATAAAGTTAGAAATCCAATAAGCCTTCAATGATACACCACTTACAACTTGTTAATGCTTAATATGTTCAGTTCTTTCTCTAACAATAAACGAAATTATACTTGCTGGTATAAATGATATCCCTATTGAAAAGAATAAAGCAATCGTAAAACCTTAAATGAGTCCAATATATCTTATTTTTTTAAATAATTTATAATTTAATTAAATTCATTAATTTATTTTTTTATTTTTTTTGTTTTATTTAAAGTGATAAAATAATAATAAAATAATTTTGATTACTGTTTTATTTTGGATGTTAATTTAAGAGGTTGGTTAGTCACTTTGATTGTAATTTACTTTCCAGTTATTTAATTTATTATGGCATTGTTTAAAAGATTAATTGATATTGGAATTCCAGGCAAGCTAATAGAGTTTATAAAAGCAGTATATTTAATTTGATTTCCGCTTGTGTTTTATAAATAGTATCCAAATTTGGCATCAGTGGTCTTTCTTGCTAGTAATTAGTTATCGAATTCTTGAATATTACTCACATTATCTATAAGAATGTAAGAACAACTTGAATAGGGTTATAAATTGTTTATGATACTTTGATAATTCGAAACAGGTTAAGCACTTCCATAATAAATATCAGGATTTTCTTCAAAAAATAGTGCAGGATCAAGCTAAAGTGAAGACCATTCATTAAATGCAGATGAATAAGCTGAATACAATCCAAGAGCAACAAGTATTATTGGTAGTATAATCTCACAACAAAGACCTCTTTTATCTCTTTTGAAATAATGAAGTCTCTTCTTTATCAATGCCTAGAGATGAACTAAAAAAATTTAAAATTGATTTTATATCTTTTCTTTACTAATATCGTTATAATTTTATTATTCAAGCTAATCTTAATCTTAAAAGATCTTTGGTTCTTTATTTTGTTGCACAATATGATTTTCATTCATACTTGCAACTTTCAAAAAGACCTCCTCTAATGTTGTGATTGATACACCATAAGATCTAATTTACAAGTTCTTTTTTTATTTTTCTAGTTCATTGAACATTTATTCAAATGAAGGTATATATTTATAAGGCACTTAAAAGGCTATCTCAGCAGAATAGTCACTAATCAAATTGCTCTCTGGGAAGAATTGTTTGATAAAATTAATAATTGGGTCAGATGGTGAATTATTTAGCTCTTTGACAAATGTAAAATTGTAGCCGTTTCCAAACTTTTCTTTCAAGAATACACTAGACCCAACACATTTAATTTATCCATCAGATATAATACCAATTCTGTCTCCTAAATAATCTGCCTCATCCATAAAATGAGTAGTGAGAATTATAATTTTTTATTGTTTGTAATTTTTTATCATGTCCCAAATATGTCTACGGGCTTAAACATCCATGCCACTAGTTGGTTCATCTAATAAAACTACTTCGCTCTCTCCTATATTAAAAAATTTGATAAGCATAAAGCATTTTTTGAAATTAATTGTTAAATACCAATAAAAGCAATAGCAACCGAAAGTTTCCTTTTTTAACCTCCTGATAAAGTAGCACTTAAAGAATCAGTTTTTTCAACTAAGTCTACATCTTTAATCATCTTAGATACTTCTTTCAAAATTTCAGAAAATGGCATACCTTTTATCACTGCAAATAGAAAGAGATGCTCCTTTACTGTCAAAGAATCAAACAAAATATCGTGCTAAGGACATACACCTTTATAAAAATATTTTTATTTTAAAATTTATTTTAAAGAAATTTTTACCCAAAATTTCTCTTATTTCACTTTATTTCTTCCTGATATCAAGACCTTTAATAAATGCAGTTCCTTCTGTGGGAGGTATCATTCCAGTTAGCATAGAAATAGTTGTTGATTTTCCAGCACCGTTATGACCTAAGAAAGAAAAAACTTGGCTTGTATAGATTTAAAGATTAATCCTATCAACAGCTGTTTTTATTACACCTTCGGTTTTGAATTCTTTTTTTAAGCCTTCAATTTTGATTGTCTTTTTTATAAAATTAAAAGTAAAAAATAATTTTCTACTATCTAAATAAATAAATAAGTCAATTACTTTATTTTCATTTTCTTATTTTTTAAGAGAAATATCAATTTCCTCAACAAATTTATTCTCATCTGAATCTTAGTTATGTAGTAATTAACTGTCTTTAGCTTTTCTTTATCTTAAACGGCATCCTATACAGAAAAGCCAGTGCTTTCTTTATCCAAATTCATTAGAAACAACTTAGTCAAAGTAGAGAAAGAAGATAAAGTAAACACCTGCATATAGGAGGCTTGCATATATTGAGTAAATCATCTTTTATCTATTGCAATATTAATCAAGCATATCAAATGTAACAGTTTCATCTCTTGATTAGTGAATAACTAGTATTTGCATTGCTTATGTAATAGCATTAGTTACTATTGCAGCTTAGCCTATATAATCTCCTCTAGAAGTATACTATATTTTTATAAAATGAATATTTTTATTTGAAAAAATATTATTTTTTTTTTTTAAATTATATTAAACTAAGAAAACTTAGTTGTTTTGATTTTTAATCAAGAATATATATTAAAAAAAATTAATTTTAATATTTATAAATTGGGAATTATTTATTTTGTATTTATCTTCTGTGGAAAGTTTTTGATTTATAAAAATCAATCTCTGATAAAGAAATATATATAAATAAAAAATATACCTAATCGTTATTATTTGAAAAAGTAGCCAAAAATAAAAAAAGAAATAGACAAGTAGCTCCTATTATTCCAGTTCTCTGCTTGTGGAAGAATACAGTGATAAACATACTCTGAGTGAGAAGGCAGAGAGAAAAGCACCAGTGAATGGTAAAAATCACATTAAAATTAGCTACTGTGAAAAGATAAATTTTGAATGCAACTGTAACTATGAATGAAATCAAAGTAAAAATGATCAAATAACTAATGAACCAACTAGAGTAGAATGCAAATCTTCCTAACCCCATCATCATCATACCTTCTCTTATGCGGTATTCTTTTTCATGAAGCACTCGAGATGATAATCTTAAGTAAGGCACAATCATAGGAATGATTATGAAAATATTCATAAAATTTCCTAAGTAAGAGTACATATCTGATTTTTAATGACTCTCTGTTTGCATGATTGTTATTTATGGAATAATTTACAGATTATTATTTCCACTTTCTTACTATAAGATAATGTTATCAATCCAATTAACTATTCTTGTAAACCCTGTGTTAATATATTCATCAAATTGGCTATTTTATTCAAAGTCAATAAAATCAGTTATATAATCCATTGGAAGATCATTAGTTGTTGACATATTATAGGCTATTGTGTAACTATAAGCACCATTTTGCCATTTATCAAAGAGAATTCCCAAACATATTTGAGGTGGATTATCGATAGGATATCCGCTGGAAGTTATATGATCATTAAATAAATCAACACTGTCAAAAAACTGTACCTAAATACCTGGATAATCTATTTATTTAACAAGAATTTTAATTAATTTGAATAAACTTGAAATATTTTACTTTCCAAAATTTACTAAAGTTGCAGAGTTAAAGGGATTTTTGGTGTTATACCTATTTTTCCTCCATTATCTGGATCAGAGCAGTTCTTGATTGTGCTGTAGATGCCATTAGAAATTAAAGAAGGATCCCATTAAGGCGTTAATGTTATTGCTTCATTTAAATAGCTTGTTTATGGTACTTAGTAGGTACTTGAAACAGCTTTGAGAATGTATAAGATAAAAATAAATATCACTGGTATTAAAACTTCACAAAGAGTTCCTTTTAAATCTCTTTTCCAAAGGTAAAAGTTTTTGATTGTTAAAGCTAAAAACTATTTAATCATTTTTTAGTTAGTTAGTTTGATTGTATTTTTAGTATTTTAATTTAACTTATTATAATATGCTAAAGCTTAAAATTAAAGACATTTCATGCTTAGTGTATTATTAAATAAAATAGATAATTTAAATGTTAAATTTTGAATAATTAATTAATTAAATAGAATTTATTAGCTTTCAATTATTTTTCTAATTAAAATGTGGCTTTTTAATAAATAATTTCAAATCTTAAAAAATTCTTATTAATTACGTTAGGAATTCATTCTAATTTATACTTATAATTACAAGATTTTCTTTGTTAAATTTTTTTTTACAAACATTTTCAAATAAATTCAAAATTTAATTAAATTTATAAAACTGATCGTCTATGTTTAAAAATATATATTGTAAGCACATTAGATAAAAAGCAGTAAATATATTCCATATAAATTAAATTAATGCAATCAACTCCGAAAATCTTTAATGCATAGTTTAGTTTTAAATACGCTATTACTACTTTATATAATAAATAAATAGTTTTTAAAATAGAAATTAATAATAATAATTTAGTCAGTCACATTAAAACTGAAATGAATTTATACAAAAAATAATATTAATTTATCCATTTAAAATTCTAATTTTTTATCTTAATAATAAAATTTGATTATGTTACTTCTTTTTATATATTATTTTATATACTTTTTATTTATCTAATTAAATTATGTTGGTCTTATTTGAAAAAATATTCTCCCTTCTAAAAGCACTAAACTAATAATTTAGTTAAAATAAATTAGGCAATCAACCTTCATTACCAAAAGAAATAAAATAAATATGAATGAATATCGTTATAAAATAATTTAAAGAATTATTAGAATACATAAAAATAAATAAATATATATAAGAGTTTTTTTCAAGTATATTACTTATTGAGTATGAATATATGAGTATTTTTGATTTATTAAATACATATTTTAATTTAAAATATAAGATTTTATTAGAATAGATGAATTAATTAGTATTCGAATATAGGAGTTAAAAATAAATAATTTAACAAACATACAAAATTTCTAATTTTTCATCATAATAATATAATTTGATTGAGTTACTTCTTTTTATTATTTATTTTTACATTTTATTGTTTATCTAATTAAATTATGTAGTTCTTATTTTGAAAAAATATTCTCACTTCTAAAGCCCTAAATTTATAATTTAGTTAAAATAAAGTATTTTATATTGCCATTATTAAGTTATTACAAAGAGGAGATTACAGTTATTAAGATACTTTATGTTCAAGAAAAAGAAATTAGAAGGAAAGAAATTGTCAGAAAAATAGAGATATGATGATCGTGGTCTAGAGAATCAATTAACTAGATAGGCAATTCATCAAAATAGTTTTAAGTGATCAAAGAGATAGAAGATAACAACATAAAAATTAATAAGACTCTAGTTAGCTAAAATAATGCTTACTAAATGACAGATGCCTAATAATAAGTGCTGAAGAAAAACAACTCTTTATTATAACTAGGCAGGTATAACCTTCACAGAAATAATTTAAAAAATTTGTGGCACCTTTAAAGAATGAGACATATATGAATGAATATCCTTATAAAATAATTTAAAGAATTATTAGAATACATAAAAATAAATATAAATAAGAGTTTTTTTCAAGTTTATTACCTATTGAGTATGAATATATAAGTATTTTTGATTAATAAATACATATTTTAATTTAAAATATAAGATTTAATTAGAATAGATGAATTAATTCGTATGAAAAACATAATTTAGTTTTAAAAGTATAAATAAAATAATTAACATGCATAATATACACAAATATGTTTGCTTAATTAGAGTTTTTGATTATGCAAATTCCTTTGTTTAATATTTAGGATAAATGAAATAATTAATTAACTTTTCAAATATTTTTATTTTTGCTTAATTAAAGCTATTAGTAAATTAATTAAATTATATTTAATATATTTTATCTCAATAATTCAATGAGGAAAACAAAAGATGTCTAATACCTTCCCCTTATAAGTATATTTTTACTATTTTTCTGCAATGATTTTATTACAAAGAAAAAATTATAAATATACATAAAAATATATAATAATATTTTAAACTAACAAATAAATAAACAAACAAACAAACTAGCTAATCATTTTTTTTCAATGATTAAATTTACTCTAATTATTTGATTTATCAATTTTTAAAGATTTTTCTTTATTTTTATTTATTAAGGTTAAAAGTTTCTCCATTCCAAATTGCATTCTATAAAATAATAGCAATCATTTAATTTTGTAAAATAAAATAAAATAATAAATTACTTCATAGAGTCTTAGAAAATTTTCATAGTTTCTTCTCCCAAGTTTTGTATTAGTATATTGTCCATTCTTAATTAATTAAAAAAGTAAATAAATAAATAAAAAAAAATAAATAAATATTCTTCAAAATTTCTTTGTAAAATTATAGAGATATTTATTTGTAAAATAATATTTTACCTTGTTCCTTCTTATTTATTAACAATCTGCTCATATGCTTTGTATAATCTTTGGTAATTTCTGTATTGATTTTGATCTAGATTATGTAAAAGGTCGCTATTATTAAAAAGTTCTTATTGTTTTTTATTTTTGCTTAACAAGCTTTTGAATTTATCTTTAGCTTTCTTTAACACAGGTAAATGCTAAGGTTTAACATCAAGAGTTTTCATACTCCTCTCTAACTATTTTACTTCTTTTATCATTTCTTCTTTTTTAATAATATTTTTGTTTTTGTCAATTTAAAGTAGAGGCTTGGGGAAATAATTAAACAAAGCTAATTAATTTTAATCAAGCAAGAGACATTTTAATTTTTCAAGTTCTTTTATTTTATTCAATATCACAATTATATCAACATCTTTTTACAATAAGGTATGAGCTTTATCAATTAACAAGTTTTCTCTTGTGCAGTAAAATTTTCCACAAGAAATCTTATAAATAAAATATTTAAATGATAGGCTAAGCTTTTGCCTTTTCGATAACACCTTTTGCAATTATCGTGTCATGAAGTCTTTTCTCATTTCTTCTTTATAAGCATCTACAAATTTTGGATTACTTTTTTAACTCGCTTATTATTTTGAAGGACTTAATGATTGAAACTATCTTAAACTCAAAAAGGAATTAGGTTCTTTACAATTAATTTCTTAAATAACCCCAAAATCACTAAAAGATTTAATTCTTTTTTATTTTTTTTACTCATTATTGTTTAGATCAAGATGTAACTATGGCTGTATTGTACGGAAAACTGTATTTTTTGATTTTCTATTTACTTAAAGATATTCTTCTTTTTTTTCTAAGCTATTATCTAAGTCAGATTCAGGTTCTATAGAGGAATCAAAAAATATTAGGCTTTCTTTTTCATTTTGTGGTCTTTCAGATGAAACGAGAAGTCTAGGATTCGATTTATATTATGGAGAACTAAGGGTAGGAACGTTTTTCAATGTATTTTATTCTTAATGTTAATTCTACTAATCATTTAATTAAGATTCTAAAAGCAAATTAATTTATGTTGATTACATTTTCTTATCTAACTAAGAGATGGAAAAAGGATTTGAAGTCGAATACTTTAAAATATCATTTGTTTATGTCTTTACATAGTTCACACTTTAGAATTTTTTTTTTGCTGAGCTTTGTCTCTTTTTTAAAGGAACTTAAAATTCAGTTAAATTTAGCTTGTGTGATCTTTCTTAAATACTTTGAGGAGATTTTTATAATTAAATATGAAGATGTTGATTATCCTAATAATCCTCAAAATGCAAGTTTTTATTTTTATTGTTATTTTTGTTATTATTGTTATTGGTGCTATTATTAATGGCCTTAATCTAGTTAAAATTTAAATAAACATCCGTTTTTATATTATTTTTTTTGTCAAAGTCTAAGTTTTCAGCTTCATTAGTATTAGTGTTAGACTTTACTGTCAATAATTTTAATTACCTAAAAGTATTTTGTTTTAAATTCGTTAAACTGCTTTATTAATTGGTTGAGAGAAAATTCAATCTTTCTGTACTAATTTAACTATCTTTCTCATTGACGATAGGAGAAGATAAATGATTTATTTAAATTTATACCTTTTTTTAAGTTTTTTCTGGCTACTTTTCAAACTCTATGTTAATTTAATTTTACGGAGTTAAAGTAAAATCAAAGCATGGACTTTCATTTGTAATAGTGTTAATTGGTGGACTCTAGTTAATATTTTTATTGCTGGTGAGCTTTTATGTAAATTTATGTGCAATCTAAAATATCTTATCTTTCCTTTCTTAAGTAACACCAGGAGAAATATTGCAATTTATAGTGGAAGCTTTGTTATCTCTTGTTTAGCATTCTCGATTTATTTAAGGAGAACCTAATATTAATTTACCATCTTTGCTTACTTGATTTGTTTATATATCAAAATCATATATTTCATTTGCCAATTCGATTGTGTAATAGGACTGATTATATATTCCAACTAATTAATATATTTTTTTATGAAAATAAAATTATTTTATGTTCCATTAAATTTATTCAATTTTTTTATAAACTGTAAAAGCCTATAAATTTGCTTAAAACATAATTTTTATTTGAACTCAAATAAGCATTTTTGTAAATAAACCAATCTAAAATAAATATCTTTTTAAATTATTTTCAATAAAATTATTTGTTTTTAATTTTATAAAATATTTTTATTTTTATTTATTAAATGTTAAGTTATGTTAAAAATTTGTGTTATATACTATCAATCCTCATTGATTAGGCATAGTACCTCACAATATTAAAAAATAATCATTGCTATTTTTTTACCAAATTTAAATGAAAAAGTTATTTTCAGGCTAATATTAATTAATGAAATATTACAGTATTTTAAAATAAACAGACAATCTAAATTTAATTATATACCTAAAATCCCGGCTATTACCATAACAGATTAAACAAAGCCACCAATTACGGCTATTAAATTATCAACCTTTTAATATGATATCTTATACTGCTATTAAAAGCGACTTCTGTCAAAAAAAAATGCTCCATAAACACTGTTATTTCCAAAAGTGTACTGCTACCTATAATCACCATACTATTGAACTGCAAGAGTTTGGTTTTGGATATTCTTCCAAGGATAGAGTGATATATCTTCTGAAATCGTATTTTCTGTCAGATAGATATCTGCAGTTGTATACATCTAAATATGAAAAAGAAAAAATAGTTTTAAAATTTATTGTTGATTAGATTAAAATACATATCCTGGTTAAATTTAGAAAAATACATCATTAGCCACATATCTTGTAGAGAATTTACCAACTTAAGTTGGATTAATAATGTAATTTGAAACCAAAAATTATATTCTCACAGTGTTTTAGTTATAGTATTTTTATTAAGCACTTAATGAGGGACATACTGGTTTCCATAGGTTAGGAGAGGTATTTGGATCTGTTTAGTTTTAGCAGCTAGTAACTGTAAATTTAAAAAATTGGTAAACTTAGTTTGCAATTTGGCCTTAAACAGTAAAGTTAGTCCCATATCTATAAATTAATAATCAAGTGAGAAATTTAATATTTTTTTTTGTGTTAGATAAATTTAAGAAGGGAGAAAATGAAAATAAAATAAATACCAATTTCTTGAATTTACGAAATTTATGTTATAAATAATAAATAAATTGAATTAATATACTTTGGACAAAGATAATTTGAAATATTGTAGGAATTATATTAATCTTAAGTAAGAATTGTATCTCCTTATTAGTTTAGAGAATTCCAATGCTTGAAAGTACACTATTCTAGTTAAATATCAATCTAATATTTAATTAAAAAACATATTTTTTGTAATTATAACGTAATATCATATATATATATATATTATTTGATATATTTTACATACTACTTCTATTAGGTGCCATTTGGAAAAGTGGTGTATATTCTTTATTGAAGTGTTATATTTACATAGGGATTATTTATAAAATCATTTTATATCATATTGACAGCCACCATGAACTTATCGTAAGTCAAATTCAATAACGAAGGATTGTCTGAAAATAACTTATTTGATTGAACTGTAAAATTTACTAATATACATAAAATGAATGGTTTTAATATTAAATTCTTTCATCAATCAAAATGCAAATATGTATTTACTTTTGCCTAAAAAATCGCTAGTCTAATTTTTAAAAAAAATTATTAATACTTTATGTTTGTCAAACTATTTCTACTAATATAATTTGATAATAATCTCACCGAAGTATAAAAGAAGACAAAGACTACTACAGCAACGCAACAGGCAATTATCCCTCCAAATGTTGTTTGAATTTGGTTATCTTCATGGAAATTGAGGATGACTCTCTATCCGAAAATATCTAAAAACTTTAGCTTGTTGATGTATTTACTCATTTAAAAAAAAAATCTATATAAACTTTTTGCTTTTCTTTTAAACTATTGTTAGCGTTTACTTCTTTTAATAAAACAAAAAAAACTTTTCTTTAAAAGAATTAAAAATTAATTCAACTTAGGTCTATAAAACAAAATTAATTCATTCAATTACAATTATTTATATTTATAAATGATGAGTTATTTATTAAAATATGTAAATTCAAGTCATAATAACACTGTAAGCTAAAAAGGTAATAATTTTTTAAATATCTTAAAAATATTGTAATAAATATGTATGTTTTTTACTAATAACCATATTATTTTTTTATTATTTTAAAATAAAACTAAAACAATTTATAACTTTTTAGAGAAATAAATAATAAGACAATTTATTTTTAAAATTGAAGAGTATTTCTTCTATGTCTGCAGCAATTAAAGGATAAAAAATACATGAAGAATAATTTAGTTTTATTTAAAATCTGTAAGTTAAATATTATATTATTTTTTTTATTATTTTAAAATAATTCTAAAAAAAAATATAACTCTTTAGAGAAATAAATAATGAGATAATTTATTTTTAAAATTGAAGAGTATTTCTTCTATGTCTACAAATTTTTAAAAGATAAAAAATACATGAAAAATAAAGTAGTCTTATATAAAATTTGTAAGCTAAAAATTATATTATTTTTTTTATTATTTTAGAATAATACTAAAACAATTTTTAACTCTTTAGATAAATAAATACTAATACAATTTATTTTAAAAATTGAAGAGTATTTCTTCTATGTCTGCAGCAATTAAAGGATAAAAAATACATGAAAAATAATTTAGTATTATGTAAAATTTGTAAGCGAAAAATAATAATATTTTTAGTTAATTACATATAATCACATTTTTTGTATTACAGTTTTCTTAAAATAAAAAATAATCTGATAATTTCATTAATAAATTTTGAATTACTTTCATTCATTATTTAAAAAGTAAAGAAAATTAAACTATATTTCTTTCTCACCGTATTAAAAATTATTCACTTTCAGAGTTATTTGGTTATTTATTTAAAATTATAATTGGCTGAAAAATTTTATTTATAACAATACTGTACTTTTTAATAAAATAACCAAATTTTTATAGTTTAATACTTTCTTTTCAATATTAATTTTTTAGTTCTAGCTGATATTTTTTTTATTTAATTTAAAGCAAATGATTACTAACCATTAAAATTTTAAAAAATATAAGACTTAATAATTCACCAAAATCTAAAAATAAGATAATTTACAAATATAATTTATCAAAATGAATTTAAAATTGATTTTTAATTTCAATTATTATTTTTTTATTAAATTTGATCACATTTTGGAGATTTGTCATATTACCTAGTTATCAAAGCATGCAGTTTTTCCATTCCAAATTTCATACTTATAAAAAATAGATAAAATAAGAAAATAGGTTAATAAAAAGAATTAATTACTTGATTGAGTTTTAGAAAATCTTCTTAGTTTCTTCTCCCAAATTATTAATTAAAATATTGTCCATTCTTTTGTATATATATATTAAAATCAATATTTATCTTACAAATTTAAAATAAATACCTTGAACATTCTTTTTTATTGATAATTTCCTCATAAGCCTTATACAATCTCTAATAATCTCTGTAATGATGTTATTCTAAATTAATTAGCAGATCAGTTTATTTGAAAAATTCTTATTTTTTTTGCTTCTTTTTCAGTAAATTTTTAAATTTATCTTTAGCTTTTTTCACAGTTGAAAGATATTGAGGTTTTATGTCTAAGGTTTTCATTTTTTTCTCTAATTATTTTACTACTTTTATCATTTGATCTTTTTTGACAATGTTTTAGTTTTGATCTATTTGAAGGAGAGGTTTTGGGAAGTAGTTAAATAAAGCTAATTAACTTTAATCTAGCAACAAACACTTTAGTTTTTCTAGTTCCTTAATTTTGTTCAAAATGACTATTATATCAATATCTTTTTATAAGAAAACATTTGCTTTATCTATGAGCATGTTTTCTTTTGTGTTATAAAATTTTCCACATGATAGCTTGTAAATGAAATATTTTACTGACAAATGTAGCTTTTGTCTTTTGGACAAGACTTTTTATAGCTACTTTGTCATATAGTCCTTTCTCATTTCTTCTTTGTAGGCATCAAAGAATTTCTATTCTTTAATACTTTTGATATTATTATTTGGTTGTTCTTAAATTCTCAAACTCGAAAAAGAATCTTATTTTTTAATAGTGTTATCTTTTTAAAAGATAATTTGACTGAATGATCTCGTTTTTTTTCCTTAAAATTTATTATCCCTGACCATACTATGAGAAATTGGTTGAATAGTATGAAATATTGGATTCTTTTGCTTTCTATTTCGTTATGGCGAATCACTAATTTCCAAATCAGACTCAGGTTCAATTTAAGAATCAAGAAAGAATATATCAGCTTTATCATTCTATAGTCTATCACCTATACTCAGAAGCCTAGGATTAGATGAAAAATTCATAGGAGTTAAAGGACCAAAATTTGTTTCCTTTAAATCTTCATGACTATTTTATTTGTCTACTGCTTGCATTTCATTTGCCTAATTATTTATTTGACTTTAAAAATGTTTATCTATTTAGCTGATTGAATGTGGATTTGCTGTGGAATATTTCAAGATATCTTTTGTCTATGCTTTACTTCTTTGAGTAAAATATGTCTTAAGAGGTTTAATACTTTTACTTTTTTCAAACAAAGATTACTAAAAATTTTCTTTTTTAAATACGTTTAAATCATCAAAATCTAATTTTTTATCTTATTTAAAAGGACTTTAAGATACATTTTTTAGATTTTAATTTTCTATAATATTATTAAAAAACAAATTATTATTTTTTTCATCCCCGCTTTTCAATTTGGTTTAATTACTTTTATCATTTAAATTGTCTTTCAAATTCAAAAAAACAAATTTTTATATTTTTTGGTTTGAATTATTTTCAGCAACTTCTTTTTTATCAAATCTTAAATTCTTTTGCATATCAGATATTTAATTTGTTTCTAAATGGTCCTCCTTATTGCTTTTTTCATGTGTACCTTGCTGCAACTTATCATTATCTATTAACTAGAGATCATTCATTTGAATATTTATATCCTTTTCATTTATTGAATCCTTTTCAATATCTCTTGAATTAAAATGTATGTTAGGACTTTAAGTTACATCTAACCTTGGGCTTTCAAATGAGTTTCTATGGTTAGCTTATCGTTCTTCATTAAATTTCTTTGTATACATTTTAACTAATTTATACATTTTATTTTATTCTTATTGACCAATCTCATATTTACTGCCTTCATTTTTTATATCAGATTTATTTGTTTATTACTATTCAATTTTACTCTTATATTTATCTTTTTTCTCATTATAATTTAAATCAAAATCGTATATCTCATTTGCCAATTCTATTGTATAATGCATTTTATTGTACAGTCCAACTAATTATTTTATTTTTATTATAATTATTATAAAAAAGTTTCACAAAAAAAATTTTATATTTACCAAAAAGACTTGCAACAAGAACAAGAGATTGGACAAAACCACCAATCTAAGCAATTAAATTGTCAAATTTTTCATAGCTTATGCTGTAGACTTGTTTAAAACGACTACGATCGAAGAAGAATGCCCCATAAATCGTATTATTTCCAAAAGTATACTATTATCTATAATCTCCATATAGCTAAGCTGCAAGAGATTGATTGCTAATATCTTTCCATGGATATAAAGATTTGTCTTCAGAAATAATAGTTTCTGTCATATAAATATCAGCTGTAGTATACATCTTGTATAAGTTATATATAAAAAAAAATAACTAAATAGATCATTCTTTAATATTTAATAAGAATAATCAAAAAATAATTTACATAACCTGGCTATATTTGAAAAAATACATCGTTGGCAACATATCTAGTAGTAAATTAACCTACTTAAGTAGGGTTAATAATATAATTTGAAAATAAAAACTGTATTCTTATAGTATTTTAGTTGTAATATTTTTGCTATGCTTATACTGAAGGACAAACTGGTTTCCATAAATTAGGAGATGATTAAGGATTAGTTTAATTTTAGCAACCTGTTACAGTAAATTTTATGAACTAATACACTTGATTTGCAATTTAACCCTATATAGTTAAGTTTGTTCCTAATCTTTAAATTATTTTTTATTAATAATTTAAATTAACTTACAAAAAATTTTAAAGTATTTATTTATTTTTTTATCAAATTGAGTGTTTTAAAATAACGCAAAATATTTTAAATTTTTTCAAACAATATCTTAAAAAGTAGAAAAAAATTGATAAGAAGTTTAAAAAGATGGATGTATCTATCTATCTATATATTGAAACTTACTTTGGACATAAATAATTAGAAATATTGTATGAATTGTATTGATCTTTCGTTATAATTATATCTCCTGGTTTATTGAGAGCATCCCAATGCTTAAAAGTGCATTATTCCAGCTAAATATCAATCTATTTAAAACAAATATTCAGTATTTATAGATTTTTTATATTTTAATATACATTTTGCTTTAATTAAGTACCATTAGGTAGTAATGTGTATACTCTTTGCTAAAGGGTGATATTTAGATAGGGATTTTAAATAAAATTATCTTATATCATATTCACAGCTATCATAAACTTATCAGATGTTAAATTTAATTAAGATGGATTATCTGAAAATATCTTGTTGCCTTGCACAGTAAAATTAACTAATTAGTTTAAAAATAATTTTAAATTTTAGTCATTCACATATGCCTCAAATTCTAATATTTCGAAATACCTTTGTTAAGAACATCGTTCGTCTAATTAATTTTAAAAAAAGTATTTAAGTATAATTGAACTGATTTATACAAGTAGAATTTATATATCATACTGAGTTGTAGCAGAAGATGATGGCAACTGCACACACCAAGCTAGCAGTTATACCTCCAAAAACTGTTTGAATTAGACTATTCTCATGAAAATTTAAAATAACTTTTTAACCAAAAATGTCCAAGTACTTAAACTTATTTGCTACTTAAGAAGCCATTTAATATTTCTTTATTTATTCTACTAATCTTAGATTATTATTAGGTTTTCTTTTAATTAACTTTATCTTTCTTTACAATCATGCTTTGTATATTTCTAAATAAAAAAATTAACTTTCTTTTCAACTTAACTAAAAAATATTACCTCATTTAAATAAATTCAAGTTATTTTGAAGTTAATTTAATCATCATTTTCTCCTATTGAGTAAAATTTAAAATTCATCACTACAGCAATATTTGAGTAATTAAGAATATAAAAAAGTTAATATAAATATTCATTGCTATTGCTTGAATTAAAAACAAATAAATTTATTAAGCAAAGTAAATAATAGTAACATTTATTTATAAATAATCAATTAATTTAAAATATAAAAATTGTATTTTAAATATTTTGAAAACTCATTAAATTTTTATATAAATTTTAAACTTCGAACATTAAAAAGTGTTAATGGGTAAAAAAGGCAGAAGATATTTTTTTTTAAATGAAAACTAAGCTAAAATTGAATAACATTTTATGTAGTATATATTAATAGTATGTGGAACATAATGTAAATTTATTTAATGTATTTTATTTAATTTTAATTTAGGTAAAAGCTACATAGATCAATGTTTAACACCTCTAACATCAGCAGAGGTTCTATCACAAAGTTGAGAGATATCGGAGATTTTTCCGCTTCCAATATCAATGGTAGAGGGACCACCATTGGCATAAACACCAGTGTAGAGACTCTTATCATCATGGAATCTAACAGCATCGGCCTTAGTACCTGAATAAGAAGGACCATTAGAGGCAGTAACTTTTTCTCTGAGATCTTAGGCAGAAATTCCTTTCTTGGCAGCAAATTAGTTGATACCTTCTTCAAATTATCTAATATTGATGCATCTAATAGCAGAAGATCCTTTGACCTTAGCAAATATTAAATCAACATCAGTAGCAGTGAGCTTCTTATCAAGAAGACCAGTGTCTTTAGCAAATTTAGCAAAAGTCTTGCCATCCATTTCAATTTTACCACCAGTGAATTTTTTGAAGACTCCTTCTAAGCTAGAATTCATTTTTATAAGTATTTTATTTGTATTTGATTTATTAGTTTATTTTGTGAATTTTTATATTTTAATTTGATTATACTTATTTTTCGGAGTTCAGTTCTTTGCTTTTAAAGACATAATTATGTTAAATATTTAATTAGTTAATATGCTTGAATTTCATTGATAATGAGAAACTACTGCAGATAGATTTATATAGGTTCAGTAAAACAAAGTTATAAATCTAAAAGATTTAATTATCATTATTAATTTAGTTAATTAAGAAATTTAATAGAACAATTCTTTTTTTCTTTCCATAAAATTTAATTTACCATAAGTTATAATAGGATTTTAATTGAGGATACAAAATAATTATCTAGTCCAGTAAATAAAAAAAATACTAAATAAATAAATAAATGTTTCATTTGTTTGATATAAAAATCCTACTACTATAAAAAGCAATTATGATTAACTACATTCATTCTGAGAATATATATGCATGCGAATTAAGCATAAATTTTATAATCAACTTTTAACTTCAAAAAAATTTCTTTAAACATTTCAAGAAGAAAACAAATTTATGCCAGCATCCATTTGATATTAACACAAAATTATAAAATATGAGGCAAAAGTATAACTTTATATACTAAAATAATTCCAAGAATCTTGCTAGCCTAAATAAAAAGAAGAAGATTGCTCAAGTAATTATAGGGAATTATAATAGCTGAATGCTCTTTCTCACTAAATAAATAATATCTTTGGTAAAAAGTAAATTCAGCTTGTCTCATTCAACCAACTTTTATTATAAATTAATTGTTCATTCTTAAAATTCTAATTTATGGAAAGAACTGCTAAAAAATTTTAAAACAAATTATTGAATTTTTTTCAAATTTTCACAGAAAGAAAATTTTACTTGTAAAAATTATGTTAATTTTTAATAAAAAAGCAAAATGAGTATTACTATTTTAAATTAAATTTGTTTGTATATTAAAAGATCATTTTTTGATCATTTTAGTAATAATCATCAAAATAATTGTAAAAATCATTTAATCAATCAATTCAATCTTTTTATTTAAAGATTGATACAAATAATATATCTTAATTGAAAAATATTTAGCTTAAAAATTGATTTTTTTAAAGAAATTTAAGATTTATATTTTTAAAATACTTCATTTTTGCTAATAGAATTATAATAATAAATTATTGAAGTTGCTAGATAGAAGTATGATAACATATTTTTTTTGAATTATAATAATATATATTAATATCAGCTTGAAAATTAGAAATTATTTAATGTTTATTTTTAAAGCTTCTTTTGCTTCTCTATTTCATTGTATTACTCTTTGAAGTATTTTTGATTAGATTTACTCAAAATATTTAATTAATAGTTAATTTTATTTAATAGATAAATAAATATATATTGAAGAGATATTTGAAAGGCTTTGAATATTAATTATTCAATAGTTACAAAACAATATAGTAGGAATTACAAATAAGTGTTGAATAAATGTGGATAATATTATAATTCAGTTAATATAAAGTGAAGTAGAGTTTTTCATTTCTTGACACCTCTAACGTCAGCACCAGTTCTGTCACAAAGTTAGGAGATATCAGAAATCTTTCCGTTTCCAATGTCAACTGTAGAGGGACCACCGTTGGCATAGACACCAGTGTAAAGACTCTTGTCATCATGGAACTTGACGGCATCAGCCTTGGTACCAGTGAAAGTGGGACCACCAGCAGAGGTAACCTTTTCCTTGAGTGCATCCAAGGAGATACCCTTCTTGGTAGCCATTTGATCAAGACCCTTTTCGAATTGAGCAAAAGTAATAGTTCTAACAGCTGAAGAGGTCTTAACCTTAGCGAAGATAAGATCGATATCAGTAGCAGTGAGCTTCTTGTCAAGTAAACCACAATCCTTGGCGAACTTGGCAAAAGTCTTACCATCCATATCAGCCTTGTTGGCAGTGAATTTCTTGAAAACACCTTCTAAGCTTGCTTGCATTTCTATTGATTTGTTTAATTATTTTTGATAATTGTATTGTTTAATAAATATTATTTTGATTATTATAATTATATTTTAGAAAAGATCGCATCAGATATAAAGTCCAGATTCCTATCAACTTTCAATAACTTAGATAAAATTTATTGACCAGTTATTAATAGAACGTCTAATTAATTAATTTATTTATAATTTTTTGATGGCATGGGGAAAGAAGTTCCACCAAAATATTAATTCTGATATGCTTGAATTTATTTATTTATTATCTCTCACCTTTCTCTAATAAAAGTCACTCGTTTTTTATCATGCTGGATTCAAAACTATATTTAATGAGGATCCTCTCTTTTACATTTACCGTTCTAATTGTTCTCTCAAAAATAAGATTCACTGGTTTTTTTTTGTTCATTCAAGCTAAACATCATAAATATATTTTTAGAAAACTCGAGCAAATATGAAGCAAACTCTAAAAAATGATAAATCCGAAGTAATATAATCATGGTTGTAACATAGAAAGCTGGTACTAACTTTTTATAATAATTCTATTATTTTACTTCAAATGTTATAAAAGCATTATTGCTTTTTCCTCAATAAAAAAACACACAAGTAGGATTATTATTAATTCTTTTGATTTTGTGGAAAATATCTTCTTAATATCTCTTCAAAATTATCATTCAATTGATCACTTCATATTATTAACAATTTTTTTGTTTTACATAAGCAAATCATGTAAATTTTTGTAAAACTAAAGCAAATATGCAATGTAAATATAAGAGATAGCTGCTTGCAGCTAAAGACAATAGGTAAAATCTATAGAATGAGCAGGTTTTAGTTAAGAAACAAAAGGATTAGCCCATTTTGATTATTTTTTTGGTTCAATATAATTCAACTAATGCTAATCTAGAAACAAGAAAACTAGTTTCATTGTAAAGATAAGGATTTTTAACAGGAACATTTTAAATGCTCATTTAGTTCTTATTTAAACATACAATAAGTTTTTTCCAAGTTTCAAAATATTTTAGTTTATAGTTTGTTTTTTAAAGGTAGATTTGAAATCGAATTAAAATTTTTAAGGTCAAAAATAGTTTTAAATGAGATATTTTAAATTATAATGATTGTATCTGTTCAAAGTTAAACTATTAAAATAATTTCATTTCTTTGTACAGAATAAGGAAAGCTTATAAAGGCAAAGAAATTTATAATATATGAATATATAAAATACATATGTGCAAAGTTTTTTTAAAAAGCGGTAATCGCCCAAATCGAATAAAATCAAAAATACAAGGTCCCTATATGTCAAATTTTATTCGAGTTGGGCGATTACCGCTTTTTAAAAAAACTTCCCTCATATATAATGTTAATTTGATATCCTCTATAAAGTAAGAGATATCTTAATAAGAACAGTCCAGTCAATATTTTCTATAGAGCTTTTAAAAGGACTAATGTGAATATATACATTGATAGATGGGTTTTATTTATGAAACTTTTGAGTCATTTTTCATCAAAAAATAAATAAAACTTAAAACGAATATGCAACTGTGCCATTTAGCTTAAAAAAATATACAATATTTATAAATTTGCTAGAACTGATAATATTAGAAGCAATTAATGTGTCATTTGATTTTTACTGGCATTATAAAGATTAGATTAGTAAGCGTAAATTATATGATTTAGCTTGATAGAAATTAATAATTTATTATTGTAAATTAAAAAGTGTATGAATACGTGTTATTTGGTGGAGGAAATAATTATTATTAATATTAAATGTATGATTCCATTTTAAACAAAAGCTATTTAGATCATAGAAAACAGTCATGAGCAACTGATAATAGATTAATTTTATAGATATTCTTTTTGAAAACATTTTATTGTAAATAAATATCTATGAAATTATAATTTTAAAAATGTTTTTAGGAAGTATTAGGCTCATTTATTTTAGAACGTTTTAGATATTATTAAAAGAAAAAAACAAACAAATTATATAAAAATTTGATTTTGTAAGTAGATAAATGCATTTTCATTCAATAAAAATGAATCAATAGAATATTTTAAACATGTTTGTGTATATATTGTTTAATAGAGTTAACTTAATAAGTAAATGTTAATAGCTTTGCATACATATTGAAATAAATAAATATATAGATACATCCTTAATTTTATAGTTAGCTAGTTCATTGTGAAGAAGGGATGGTGAAATAAATGGTAATAATAATTCTTGTAATAAAATGAATAATTAGAAAGATATTTATTTACATGGATACAATGTCCAATTAGAATTTTATTAAAATAGTGGCTAAAAATAAATAAATTTTTATTGGTTTATTTGAAAGAGAGTAATAATGTTTATCTACAATAATAACCATAGATAAATTAGCAATTGGTTGAAATTTATCTATTAAGGTGTATTTGTTTTTCTTAAAAAGAGTGGCTTATATTAATAATAACTGAACAAAAGTATTTCTGTGATTTTTTTTGCGCAATATAATATGATTATTAATTTAAATTAAATTAGTAAATAAAATCTTATCTATTTATCTAAATAAATAACAAAAGTTCCTTACTTTTTTTGTTGGTTATTATAATTTTCTAAATTATTTATTTATTAATTTATTTATTACATCAACGCTCTATTTTATTTTTGATATTATGTTTTTGTGATTAATATTATATACAGTATTGCTTTCTTCTTTATAATTGCTTTTTATTAGTTTTAGATAACCTCTTCTAAATGGCTTAGATCAAAATTTAAGTAGAGCTTCTTCTAAAGAAGTCAGGGCGATGATTTCTTTCATCTATTTTTACCTTTTGTTGTTATTTTGGTATATTTTGTTTATATAAAATTTATTGTAGTTGACTTTAATTAGCTCTTTCTTCAATTTAGAGGAGCTCTTGTAAATGGCTCTAATGAAATATTTAAGAGAGAATTTTCTCTAAAAGCAGCTAAACCTGTGATATCTTCTTTTTACATGGATAAGTTGAATTTTTTACTACTGCTTTCATATTCTCTCAAGCTTAAATTTGAATTTTTCCTATCAATGCTTTATTTTTTCTTTTATTTTTCTAAATTTTTAACATATTCATGATTACTTTCTAAGAAATTTTTTTTGCCGTTCATAAATGTCACTTGCGAAATGTCTGAAGTTGGCTACTCAAAGTTATTTATTGTCATTCTGAAACAATTTTGTTATTGATAATTGCTTGGTTGCATATGGTTATCTTTTATTTCATGTTTTTGAATTTTTTCATCAGCAGGTAGCTCGCAATTGTTATAATCATTATTTATTTCCGCATCACAGCTACTTCCTTCACTCTTACTTTAACTATTGCTTGATACAGAAGATGAAAAATTATTTTAATTTGAGAAAAATTAGTTGAATAGTTTTTATTTAGGAGTTTTGACAGTATTCTTTGGTACTTCTATATCTTAAACTATCTCTATATTAGGTAAATCAGGCACTCTTTCTAAGATTTTGTTGTTTGAAAGCGAATTTTGATTGATAAGAAACAAATTAGGAATATCTTTCTAAATAGATTATTATGAAATTTATTTTATCTACTTTTGCTATGGTGAATTACTTTACTATGTAATAAAATGACAGGTAACTTGTTAACTATTATTCTGTACCTGCTGTTAGTTATTTTACTAAGTACGACTTTCTTATTATGATATTCTATTTTCTTGTTATGAGGTTTCATGCACAAATTCTTTGTTCTTTTCTTAGATATGGGAAGGATATTTGTAAACTTGATTTGAAGTTGAATTTTCAAAATCCTGATTCAAATCCCCAAACTAAAGAGTTCTCTATTTCATAAAATGTTGTGTATTTTTTCTGTTGAAACGCCTTGTGTTATCATACATATGAAGAAGTTGATCTGGATTTTGGTAAGACATTTATTTTTTAG
The DNA here is from genome assembly GCF_000189635.1 of Tetrahymena thermophila SB210. NCBI lineage: Eukaryota > Ciliophora > Oligohymenophorea > Hymenostomatida > Tetrahymenidae > Tetrahymena > Tetrahymena thermophila. Next base: position 131,786 of record NW_002476202.1, on the reverse strand, counting down.
GTGAGTTAGAGTATTAGTTTTAGATTTCTTATATTTTTATTTCTTAAATGTCATTTTCATTTAATTCGATACTTTCAGCTGGTGATATATTTTACAATCCATTCAAAAACATGTTGTTGTCTTACTTCTTTTTAGGAGAGTGATTAATACTATTTATTACTGACAAATGACTTCTTTTCATATGTCCAGTAGGAGAGTAAGTTGGAGAATCTTATTAAAAGTAGATTTTCTTCGATTCGTCTAGCATTTCTATCAACTTCTAATCTAGAGGATCTAATTCTTTCCCTTTCTAAATAATTTACTAATAAGCAAGCATTGCTTCTGATGCTTTGCTGATATAGTTTTTATCGTTGAAAAACATTTAACGTGCCCATGCCTAATTTAAAGTGTATTTCTCACATTCTTCCTATTGCTGCTCAGGGTCTAATCTGACAATAGGTCTTGGTAGATACTCAAATATTTTCCTTTAATTTTCATTGAGAAATAGCATTTTTAGCTTATCAACTTCTATTAATTTCTTCATGATAAAAACTATATCCAATCTTTCATTCACTTTTCTCATTGAAAATTTTATTTATTTATTTTTTACCTCATTTTTTAAACCTAGAAAATATTTAATGTAATCCCATAATTTCATACTTAGAGTTTTCTCGTTAGATTTAAACAGTTTTTTAAAGACAGCATCTGGATCTTCTTTTTTGTGAGCACCAAGCATAGTACTCGCCTTCATACAATCTTCTGGTTTCATGGAATGCTGACTAACAAAACTCTTCAGCATTGTCCTAACAAGTTTCACCTTATCCTTTTACAAACTTAATTGATTTTAGGTATGCATTGGTGAAAAACTCTTTCGACTAGGTAACCCATTTGCAGATATATCATTCATGCTTTGATTTTTTCTTCTTGCAATTTTCAGTAAACTTAGCTAATTCATTTTAATTTAGCTTGTATTTTTTTATATTGTAGGGAAAATTTATGGATGATTATTCAAATTACTAAAATTTGTAGTTAAAATAGGTTGAACCGCTGTAGTATTCAAACTTTCCGTGTACGTTACGGGAGGTCCATCTTTCAGATTATTTTTAGTATTAATCTGAGTAAATTACCTTGAATTATTCCTCATAAAGTTTAACTAAATCTAATTATCATTAGTATTAAGCTTGTTATTTCTCATTTCCTGTTTACTAAATCCCTTCGAAAGCTTTATTTCTTCATTTTATATGTCTCCTTAAATTTATTCCTTATCTTATTCATCTATCCCTTCGAAATTGAACAGACGGTTGACTAGCTCTGTTTTCAAAGACAATTTTGAAATAGGGTTGGCTAGCAAAAACCCAGCTATGAGTAAAGCTTTTATAAAACCTCCGATGGTGGCCATTAGCTCTGTAACCTTCATGTATTTTCTCTATGGTTAATTAAATTAAAATATAAATAAATAAAGGTTTTCTATATTTGATGGAAAAATGATCAATAGTAAGCTTAATAAATTAATTGACTAAAAATATCTTATTTGAAAATTAATAGCCTTTTGTAATTCAGAAATGAATGAAAATTTATTTTTCGGAATTTTTGTTAAATTCTTAATTAAATCTGAAAAAGATTAAAGAAAGATATTTTATTTTAAGTAAAGATACTTTTAATCTATTAAAAATATAAATCAAATTATTTTATTCATAGGTTTTTATTTATTTTGTTGAATTAAATTAGGAAAAAAATTATTTAATTTCAAATCTATATAAAAAGAACTCTTTGAATTCATTAATCAAATTAATTTGTCAAAACCTTTAACTGAAATAAAGAATTTTTGTTTTGAATTTTTAATTAAATGGGGGAAAATAGGAGATGTTTTATATTAAAAATAAACACAATTAAATCTATAAAAAAAGAGTAAACGCGTTTTTCAAAGCTTTTTATTGAAAAAGTGCGCGAGTTTATGCTTTGAAACATGAATATTTTAATTAAAAAATTTAAATCACTTTTATCATGTATTTAAATTTGTTTACTTGATAAATTAAAAGTTTTGGGTCTGTTTCAGTTTGAATTTCCAAGAGAGTATTTCCTGTTGCTTTGTTATTACTTACTGAGTAGCTTTTAAAAGAAAAAAAATTTAACTTTTGATAATCTGTCCACATCAAACCTGAATCAGTCATTATCTATCCATACTAATTTCTTAATAGTATTTTGTACTAGGAACTTAGGTCAACTTTTTATAGGATATTTTTACGATATTTAGTTAGAGTGTTTGAGAAATTTTATACATCCATTATTTGATCTGTAAAGAATAGACCAATGTATTGTAGCTGTTGCATAAGGTTTGCATCTAAAGGTAATTTAAAAGTAATTTAAATATTAATAAAACTATAAATTTATGAGCCGTTCTCTCCTGTCAAGTAGTAGTTTAAGATATCATCATTTTGCATACATAACATATTTGATAGATCAAACTAGCCAAATAACTTTTAGTTGTTAGAATTTTGCATAAATTCAATTTAATTGCAGCTTTAAAAGCTTGATAGCTATATTTAATTTACTATTTTAAAATCTCTTTAATCTACTATTTAGCCTGTTACTTCGAAAGAATCAGACCAATTTTAAATTAACTAAAGATTTTTATCGAGCGCTCCCAGAGCAAACACAATATCAGAAGACTTGTAGGTAGATCTCTAGTCTAAAATACTACTATCATTATAACTCCCGTCGAAGGAAGGATTTCTCTCAAGCTATTCAATAGTAATGATGCTCGGGTTTTGCCTCAGAAGTATCTCCATACCAAGTATAGTAAACATAGCTAGAGAAAACAAAAATATTATCAACGTCCAAAATCCACCCCAAGGAGTTTTATGAACTTTCTTTTTTTCAAAACAGAGGTCTATTGGAACTCCGAAGGTATCTATTTTGCGAAGATAATTTAATCCCATTCTCTTTACTTAGAGAACGTATGAAAAGCAGTTTAAAAATTTCGTTGTTTTATAATAAATTAGTTTTAAAAACTCAGATAAGCGATAAGGTCTATCGTTATAATATTTAATTCAAGAATGCTTTTGATTGCTTTCTAAAGTATTTTCGAGATTTAAATTGAAGACTAAAGCTTCTTTATTGAATATTTTCTATCAAGAGTTAGTAATGTATCCTTCTTAATATACCTTTGGTATCTTAAATTTAATTTAATTTATCCTAATTAATTTAATAATATTGTAAAAAAATTTTTTTTGATTTATCAAAGTTAAATGTATATATATGTCTTTATGTAGATGACGAACGAATGATCATAATTTAATCTTATATTACTTTTTTAAGTAATTTGAATTTATATTATTTACTTTTTCTCATTAAAAGTAAAGCTTAGCTCTATTTTTTAAATGAAATAAATAAAAAACATAAAAAATGTATCTATTTTGGCCAGTAACTTTAAATTTTAATTTGATATTCGTGGTTTATATTTAAATATCAACTCGTTTAAACATACAGCAAAAGACTAAATATGTTTAGGCTTAAGTTACTACAGTTTAAATTAAAAAAATAATCAGAACAGCCTTTCTGTTTCAGCCTAATAAGATAAGTATATGAGAAAAAGGATCATATTTAATAATGTTAAAAATAAGATAGTAATTAGTGTAAATATTAGTAAAATTATGGAATTTTATATAAATTCTTTAAGATATCTGATAAGCTTTCAGATAATACGAACTTTGAGTATGATATATTGATATTATATACGTAATAATATACTTAAATTTTGATTCCCTAAATATATAGCGAATAAAAAATTGTTTTCATATTGAAAAACTAGTATAATTTCCCCAATCTCAATTTAATTTTATGAATATGCCCTTTAAACAAGTAACTAAGCCTCACAATCATGATAAATAGATCAAGACCTTAAATGATTATTACTAAATTAAAAAATTAAATATCAAAGAATATTCTGAATCTCATATCATTTTAGATAGAAATCTAATTAAGTAAGCAAGATTTTATTTACAGTAAACATGTGTTTATGAAAAAGTTTTTTACAAATAATATAAGGATAATTTAAATGTACAGATAAAAAATCGTAGTGTCTTTTTTTACGTCATATTTCAGATATCTCTTGTGCCTATCAAAATAAGAATCATCAGAGTTGAAAATACCTACGAATTTTAATGACATCACTATGTTAAGCTATTATTTCTAATTTTTTTTTTCTAGATTATCTAATATAATAAAGATTTGCAGTAATTACTTTCTTTCCTTAACATTAAATTTCGCGTTAGCAGGGTGGCGAAGTGGAATCGCGTTGGGCTCATAACTCAAAGGTCGGAGGATCGAAACCTCTCTCTGCTAAAAATTTTTATTTTTAATTAAAATTTATGTCATCACCATCAAATAAATTTTAAGCTCTTTATGACGCAATAAATAATTAACATAATTTATTTAAAAAGTAGATTTGTATTGAATTTATCACACTTTCTTAATAAATAGGAAATTATGAGACAGGTGCCCATTTGAATACAAATTAAGTTAAATTGATATTAGTAAGATCCTTAAAATGTAACATACAATTTATACCTAATTCACATTTTCTAATTACTTTAAATAAAAATGTGCTTGAAGATTCTCATGTATTTCCATTTCATTTAACTATTCATTTTATTGAAAAATTTACCTTTTTAAATTTATTTTCATCTTCAATACTTCAATTAAAACCATCAATCCGAAGGCAAACAAAATAAACTAAATTTCCAATTTTTGACTAATCTATGAAGCCCAAAATGTAAAAAAGACATAAAAAATGCATTGAAATTTTTTGTTATTTATGTTCCATTTATATTTGCATTTAATAAGAAATTGAAGTACTTCAAAATTTTATTTTTAAAAATTACAAATTTTATGAGTAAATCGTAAATACCTATTAAATAATTTAATTTTCAGGTAATTTATTAAAAAAATATCAAGAAGGTATAATTAATAATATTTGAAAGAAAACAATAAATACATTACTATCAAAAATATTAAAAAAAAATATAAAACTGAAAAAAGAATTTATATGATAAGAAACTATAATTGATAATTAACAATGGCTATTATCAAGCTAATTATTAAAATATTTGAAAGGATTTTATCCATCAAATTTATAGAAATATAAAAATTTATTACTCTTAAGCAAAATTTTATATCTTATGATATAATAATTTAAAATCTATTATTTTTAATTAAAAATTAAAATTAAAACAAATGAAATATTAAAAATAAATAAAACTTATTTAATAAAACAAAGTCAAAAATTATCAATAAAATTAATAAAATAATTCTCAATTTTTTTAATCTTATTCAAAATAAAATTATTAAAATATATTTATTCTGAAATTATCATTTTTTTAATAAAAATATTAAAATCAAAATTTTTATTAAACAATTTAAAAATTTAATAAAACAAAACTAATTACTTAAATTAATTTTGATTCTTTTTATTTTAAAATTATTGATAAAATCATGAAAACCATAATATTTATACCTCTTCATAATGTATTTACTTTTTAACTATTATTTAAATCACTGGAGCTTGTAAATTTATTTTATTAAATTTCATTCTATCAAGAAACTAATTTGATTAAAATAACTATTTTCGATAAAATCAAATAAATTACTTAAAATATAAATATATTAAATATCAAATCTTATGTAAATATAACAAAAATATCAAAAATAATTAGTGATTTTTAGAAAAAGTTTTAATTACCAAAAATAGTAACAACAAAATGAGATTTAATGCTATGCAAATCAATAAATAAGGTGTAATAGGTGTTAAATAAAATAAAAGCAAAAAGAAATAAATAGTATTTATAAAAATAAAAAGAATATTTTTTAAATGGAGAATAATGTATTATATATTTATTTTAAGCTTAGCTTTTATAAATTATTTTTTGCATTCTCATTCATTCATGATATAATTCAAGCTATTAGGTTTTATTGATTTGATTATTAAAAATATAAAGCATTTATATTTTTATAAATTGATTTGGTTAAGTAAATGAAGAGTTTTTGATTGAAATATCAGAGTTAATGGTTGCACGAGTTAGCCTTTTTGTTTTTTTTTAAATTAAAATAAAAATGGATAAATACATTGATTTTTTTTGGATTAATTTGAAAATTTTTGATAATACAAATATTATTCATTTCAAATAAAATGTGCTTTAAAAAAAAATTTCAAAAAATGAATGATTATAAATAATTATAATGATTAATTTTCATGGTCAGGAAGGATAAAGAATTTCTAAACATTGCAAAATAAAATCATAATAAAATTTTTAATTTAAATAAAAGTGAAGATAATCAAATTTAAAGCCTTTATTGATTGATTGACCTTGTCATAGCAAACAGAAAAATAGATAATCCCATAAAGGGAAGAAGAATCAAATAGCAGATAGTTCACTAAATATAAAGCTAACTTCAATCTCATCTAAATGAACCTAAAAAATGACCTAGAAGATTTTAAGGTCAAGGAGTTAATTTCAAAAGTTAGTTCATAATAGCTTAATTAAGTAATTAATGTCCTTCTACTGCCTCCTCCTAATTTGACTTCATTCGTCAGTATGCTTCTAAAAGATTTCTCTAATGACTAAGAAGTGTTAAATCTAATGTCTTTTGCTGTGAGAAGTATAGTTTTTTTTCTCAATAATATTTGAGCAATATCAATTGTTAAATTGATGATTTTATCGCATTTTTTACATATTCTGATCAACTTAAAATATCAAGATGATACATTAGAATTATAAGATAATTTTTAAAGATTCCTTAACTTATTAATTATTTTGAATAATTTAGAATGCCCTGCTTTTAGTAAGGATGTGAACTATGAAGAAGAATATAAAAGACTAAAAATAAAAAATGAATAACTCGTAAAGTAGTGTTACTAGTTGGTTTTATCTAAAGATTAGCTCTAATAAAGAGTTCAATAATTGGAGGTAATATTCATAATATTTTTTATATTATTCTTTTACTTTATTAAATTTCTAAAAATGATATTTCGATTTTAAAATTGTTTCAAGTAAATATAAAATTTATTTTATTAGTAAACAGTTCGTTTGAAGTATTGTGAAGCCTTATATTATGAATTACAGGAATAAATAAATTCTAATTAAATAAATGACATGCTACAGCTAGTTCAAGCTATAAATTATATCTAAAGTATAGCTAATAACTAACAAAATATGTAAAATTCTTTTATTATTAAATAATATTTAATCAATTTTAAAAATAATTTTAAATAGATAAAAAGAGAGTTAAAATGAATTTCAAAATGAATAAAATAATAAACAATTCTAAAATAATGTGGATAACAATGTTAATATTTAGAAAATAATTTCTACAGGCAGTTTTGCAACACCTATTGTAATATTTTATTTTAAAATTATTTAAAATTTAATTTAATTATAATAAACAAATAAATAGAAAAAACCATAAATTTAAAATAGTTCATTTAAGTAATCCATATAAAGTATGGCTTGTAATATGAGTGATTAAACATAGCAAAATAGTGGCTCACTTAACTAATAAATCAACTTATTTAATCATGAAACTGTTAATATATAACAGTAAAAGTATCAGTTAGAGAGTAAAGATATATATCAAGCCTCTTTTAACTTTGATAGTAAGCAAGAAAATCTTAAAAATCTTAATTCATAGAGTTTTAATTCCTAATAGCATGAGAAAATAAATGAAGTAGATAATGAATATCAGTCTCAAGCAAATATATTATAAGAACAAGATAATAACAACAAATAACTATTTGATTTATTTTCATAATTAACACATAACAAATAATTTATCGAAAACCTGATTCAAAGTGTTTAAGCAAGTAGCTTAAATAAAGATAATTGAATCTTCGTTTTACCATAGTAAAAATATAATTCATTCAAATTAAATTAAATAATGCATAAAACACCTTACTATTTATATTTTATCTGACCTATACAATCATTTACATTAAGATCCTATATAATATTGTACTTCTATTTATACATTTATATTAATATTATCTTTAATTTTTTTCTTCAAAAATGTATTTACTTACATTAAATTATTGTAAAACTTTCCTTTAAACATTATCAAAATCAACTTTAAAAATACTTATCAAGAGATACACATTTTAAATATTATTAAATAAGATTTAATATTCCATGTTTATTAGATTTACTTTAATCCTCACAATTAAATTAAGTAATATTTCTTAATCTAATTCATAGAATTCTAATATATTTTTTCAAAACTTTTCTTTTTTTATCAACTTAAAATTGCTTAGGAATTTTTGAAAATTTTTGGATTTAAAACATTTCTTATTATTTTTAATCTATTTATGAATTAATTAAAAGTTTTTAAAAATTGATTTAAATTTTTTTTTGAAACATAGCATATAAATAATTCAAATTAGTTATTTTGTTTGGGTTTATTTACTCAGATTGTTTTCAATTAATAATTTAGATTAAATTTATTTTACTAATTTTGTGCATTACCTTAAAAAACTAAATAAAGTAAAAAAAATACATTTTTTTAATGAAGCTTAAAAATTCATTCAAAAGTTATAATTTAGATTGTTTTAAAGTTGTGTTTTTAAATTTATGATTTAATAAGTATACTTACAAAAAAAATAGGGTTATTTATGATCTATCTATCTACTAATTATAATACTTTGCAGCAAAGAATCTTTTCTTTTTTCAACATGAAGAATATTAACTAACAAAAAAAATTTATTATTACTTTTTTTGTCAATTTTTGAGTAATATCAGTTTTTTAATAACAAATTAAACTAAATAGTTTATTTAAATCAATTAAAATTTGCAATTAATTTAGTTAAGAAAGATGGATAGTGAGAATTCAAAGCGAAATAGTTTACCTAATTCTCAAAGCTTACCAAATATCCAATCTGGATTAAAAGTTCCTTTCTAAGCCATCTTGGCTATGAAAGATTTAGAAGAATTAAAGAAGAAGTATGGAGAATAAAGGGGAAACTCCTATCAACAAGTAAAACTTTACAAAATAATCAAGCACGCATGCCATTTAAAAATGCAAAAATAAAAAGCAATCAATTTATAAATTATATTTTTAAAAAGGGAGGACTAAAAAGGAAACTAAAGTCATTCTCTACTATGAAAGGATAGAAAAATCTTGAAAAGAGTTAAATACCATCAACCATTAAAGAGAAAAGTTTTATAAGCATAGTCAAAAACACAGAAAATAATAAGATCTTAGATTAAGATTATTTAAATTGCGAAAATGATAAAATGGAAATTGCAAACATAAAAAGGAAATAGGCAAGAGCTACAGCAGTAGGGAGTCCTTAATTTAAAATAAATGCAAAATAATTCTACAGCAGAAAGTTTGATAATATTTAAGTAAAATTTTACTTTTGATAGAAATTTATAATTAACATTCAACAAAGTCAATTAATTAATTAGTTTGTTCTACATATTAACTTAAGCATACAAAAAATATTTTTTAAATCAAACTATGTTTGAAAAGCATAAAATGAATTGATATTTATATTTATATTAATAATAAATTAATTAATAAACAAAGAAACAAACATTAGGAATCCATTCGCTTATGCTTGATAGCTAGGAAAGGTAAATAAGATTTCCTAAGATTAATAAAATGTAATCAGATCGTTAAGTTCATTCATTAATGGAGAAATCAATTAAAAATTAAAGAGAAACAGAAGATTTGCTGCAAAATATTTCTCGTATAATTGCTGGACCAGGCTTAAGCGAACAAACTTCTATATTTGAAGATAAATAAAATTTAAACTTTTCATTAAACAAGACTAATGATAAGAATCTTATTTTGCGTAAAAACTAAAGTGAAATTTTATTTTAGGTTAATAATAATTAATAAACAAATGAAGAAGATGATCATTTTTAAAAACAGCTTATTAATATCATAAATGACTAATAAAACTAAGAATATTGGTAGTCTGAATAATCTAACAGTAAAGAATAAAAGTAAAAAAATATTAATTTACAAACTTTAGAAATTCATGATATGTCTGTTATTCATAGCAACAACTAAGGCAATAAAAAGGATAGTATTTTTTCAAATATGCTTAGTCCTTTTAATAGAAAAAGTATCATTTAGCCTCTAAATAGCACACCTTCTAATACCATAAAAAACAATATCTCTATGAGTAATTAACAATCTATAAGCTTAAAAGGCAGTAAGCATATCAGCTTATCTCCTTAAAATAATTCAAGTAAGATGATAGAAGATAGTGTTATTTAAGGTTCATATCTAAACGAAGATACCCTAGTAAGTGATTTCAATGAGATGTTTTAATAGTAGAATAGAGGCATCAACTAAACATTTGAAGACGATTTTTGCGATCCTACTTTACTGTTAGAGCCATTAGATGAATAAGATTCAAATATCTTAAATATTAATATACCACATAGGAATAATTTTAGGATAGAGCCCTTAGATTAATACGATGAATATGCCCTTCAAGATACAGATTTCAAAGAAATGCTTTCAGCTGGACCCCAATAAGCAATGTCTCGTTGGTAAGATAAAAACGGAAAGGTATTTTGGAAAAACTGCATAGTACTTGATTACAATGAATAAACAAAATTCTTTACTATTCAATGGAGCAATATTTAAAAAGCCAAATATAAAAAAGTTAAGCGACTTAATCTAATGTTTTACTTTGATGATCCTGCAGAATTTAAAAAAAGGTATTCATAAATCAATCATTTCATTTTTTTATTATTTTCTTGTTTATTTATTATTCCTTCAATTAGTTTGGCTTTAAAAATATAAAATAATTCTTTGATTTTAATTCATTTTTTTACAATCATATTATTCAATTCCTTAGCTATTAAGCTCATTTTGAATTATCAGTCATCAATTATTGAGCTATTTTATAATCTATCAGATCAAATTATTACTGCAATGAATTGTTTGACTTTTGTTTTATAACTAGCTTTTATTTGTTTGATTGTTTGTTTCTGAGAATTTTATTTATTAAAATTTATTTTTTTGAATTAAAGATACCGTGCAGCTGTTAAAAAGAGAGAGGAGTTTTTGTTCAATAAATAACTGACATAGCATATTGATTAAAAGAAAGCATTAGAAGCTATAAGTTTGCCTATTGATCGCTTAAGCTAAACAATTGATAGCATATTGGAAAATCATGTGAATAAGGATGAGAAAAAAGAAAAGATAATATAGGAAGTTGTAGGGTTGTACAGATTTTAGCTAGTTAAATTTGATACTGAATTTGAATCTGTCCACTATGATGTAAACTCTTACTATTAAAAATATTTGCCTTACTTGAGTGCAAACAACTTTGTTAACAAGCTCCCGTTGAAAGATAAAGAAAAATTTGAATTTTAAGAGGTAGGATAGGAGTCAAATTGTTAAAGACAACAAATCACAAGATATATTACAAATAAGCCTCATCTTGTTTAAGACAAAAACAATCTGAAATTATACAGTTGGATAGAAGTTTTTAACAAGAATAAATTAAGTATTTAGGAAGTGGCTTCTCTTTAAATATCTTAAGTAATGCTTGGATTTATTTCTAGCATTGAGTCTTTAGATTATTTTAAGTAATTCAGAACATTTAAAAAGACTATACAAGTAATTGATTGATTAATTTCTTCATTAAAATCAAATCTTTTGTTTAAATATTTAAATAATATAAAAAAAGGCAAGTAGCTTTGAAGTAAACAAAAATTACACTCAAGAATTTATGAGAGCTATTGAGTAAATAGACAGATTAGCTTATAAGGTAGAGAAAGGTATTGATGAAATGAAAATAGATTTTCAGCCATAGCTTTGTGTTGATTCATCTAAACTTTTATTTTCATTATCAAACAAGCTAATAAAAAATGCTATCGAAAAATCATTCAAAGTATTTTTAATTATAAAAATTTTGATTTTAATTATTAAGTATTTTTATTTTATTAAAGAAAAGCGCTTCTTCGTTGATTTAAGAAATAGAAAAATTTTATGCTTTCTTACCATTACCAGAAATTGGAATTAAGGTTATCAAAAAGTTACCTGAGTAGTTTTTCATTAAAAGAACTTAGTAAAGAAAGTAGATGCTGCTGGATACAGATTAACAAGTTGAGGATAGACTATTTAAATTACAGCTAAACTTTATCTCAAATATTTAATAAAAAAGAGAAAACTCACTTTTTATCAACTAAATTGAACCAAATTCAACTTCATCACCTTAAAATAATTCAAAAGATGCTAAAAAATAAGATAGCAATGTTTTTATTACAAATTAAAATTCCAAAAAACAAATAGATTCATAAAGATATTCTGAAAATCCTGCAAAATTTAATTTATAATTATAATTACCAACTAATGAATAAAGTTTGATATAGCAATAACAACAAACTTAATAATTAACTAACAAAGGAATAGAGGAAAGTTTTCATGCAATCATTTTCCCTATTTATAAAAATCTGTAGAGCCAAGATAGATAAATTATAAATTCAATCGCTCAATCATTATAAAATTAATTTTTAGAAAACTAAAAGCCCTTGATTTAGCTCAATTTCGTCAACCCAAGTTTGAATGGTCTTCCCTAATTTGCTAAATATGAAATTGATTGGGTTCTAAATAAGGTATTTTTTTGTGTTTAAATATTAAATGTTAACTAAACGCTTTTGTAATTAGGAAATCAAAACTGAAAAGAAAAATTATGAACAAAGAAAAAAGTAAAGGAAAAAATACAGAGAAATATTTTATTCATAAAACGAAACCGCAGAAATAGTTTTAATTAAATAAAACATTCAGTAAAAAGAAGATAAAAAGTTAGTAAATCGTGGAAATAAAGTAATTTCAAATCAAATTGAAGATTTCTAAACTGAAAATAAAACGGTAAAGCTTTAAGTTGGAAAAACTAATTTAACCAAATAATATTTTAATGAAAAATAGAATGAATTCGAAAGTATTACCAAAGGAAGATTTGATTTCATCAATTTTCAATATTTAGTAACAACAACCTCCCCTTCATTAAATTCTTTAGAAAAATTGATCAAAGAATCTTTCAACATTCCTCTTGAAAAAATCAATCAGCTCTATTAGATAGGTAATTTTTATTTTATTTTTTAAATGACAGAAAATAAAAATAAATTAAAAAATTAGCATTTCGAATTTTATCTAATATATTAAATAGGTTCATAAGAAACAATATTGTTTGAATCTGAAGAATTTAAAATAGATAGTGAAGGAGTAAAATCTTGCCTATAAGAAATAATGCCTTGGAGTTTTTATGGAATTTATGCTTTTTTAATTCTTATAAACAGCTTTTCTTTCCACTTTACTCAAAAAAGATATTATATTTAAGGTATTGTTTGTCTTTTATTTATCTAAAAAAACTAATTAATTACTTTTATTCAAAATAAAGATATATAGAGCGAATTCGATAAAAAGTCATTAGGATTATATTTTATTTGTGAAGAAATAAATATACTTGAAAAGGATTTAATGTTTTTCAAAATAGGTTTACCTAACTACTTAAATTTTGGTTTGATATTGCTTAAAACGGAAACACTAAAACAAGAGTACATTCAACAAATCTAGTTCTACATAAATCAATTGAAAAAGAGTATTATTTTTATTAATATTGTTCTTTCACTAAAATCATTTTTATTTAATTAAAAGTAATATAGGATAAATTAGTTTCTTAGCTTTAAACTACAAGATAATAAGTTTAAAATTTTACAGAGAGACTTTAAAAAAACCCAGTAAGCATTAAAGATTATTCAGAAATTTCTGAATACCTATCAAGCTAAGCAATATTAGAGCAATACACAGATCTCTAAAATTAAATTAATTATATAAATGATCTCATGAAAGTATCTGATGAGTATTCCTTAGAAATTTCTTTTGAAACTATTCAAATGCAAGTTGAAAGTAGATCATGGATTTTATAGCTTAGAAATATTGAATAAGAGTAGCTCAAAAAGCTTTATCAAATCAAGTAAAATATATTTTTTTTTTTGCATTCATAAAAAATTTTAATAAATAATTCAATAAAAAGAATAAATTAAATAATTATATAAAATTTATTAAATTTATTAACTGGATCTACAATGTTTAGAAATAAAAATGATGACATCAGAATATTTTAAAATTATATTATTAAATATCTTTGGTTTAAATATTTTAAATACTATTTTTAATTTAAAATGCAAAAAATTTAAAAAACAAATTAAACAGACATAAAAGTAACAAAAAATCTTAAAAAATCGAATTTAATTTAATTTAAAAGTGAGAATTAAAGTTTTGAATAATTAGTTAATTAAAATAACATAAAATCTCATTTTAATTTTTTTGAAAATTAGACCTAAATTTGAAAAAAATTTAAAGGAGAGTATCGTAAACCTTTTAGCTAACTTCTAGAAGTAAAAGAAATTATCAGATGAACTTAAATAATAGGGATCTCTTGATAATATTTATGCTCTTTCCTCCTAGACAAAAAGTTTAAAGTAAATAAATTAGATAAAAAAATAAAAGTAAGTTAATTTTCTAAATCTAATTTTTAAGGAATGAACTTGATGAAATCTACCAAAAAGCACAAGAGCTTAATTAATTTGAGAATTACCTAAAAATGAGTCCAATAACAAACTTTTGTGAAATAGAAATATGCTTAAACGATTTAATGAAATATTATGACTTGTGGGATTTCGCAGAAAGATGGAAACTCAGATACGAAGAATGGACGACAAGACCTTTAGTATTTATGGAGTCAAAAGAAGTTGTTGATACCTTGAATGAAGGGTTTTAGCTCCTTCCAGATTTAATTTTAGATTTCAAAGATAATCCACTTTTTATCACAATAATTAAGTAACTAGAAGAAGAGATCTAGAAATTTAACAATGTAAAAAACCTTACTTTTTAATTTATTTTATTCAATTAGAATATAATTTTTTTATTTAAAAAAATAAGTATACTCATATTATTATCTAATTGAGAGATACTTGCTTTAAGTAAAGACATTGGGATGAGTTGATTGAAGAAATTCAGAAAAACAAAAATTAATAAGAGTTCAGAAAGATAGATTCTGGCTCTGTTACTCTCTAAAGACTTATAGACGAAGATATCTAAAATTATTCTAGTTTCATTAATAAGCTTCATCTGATAGCTTAGTAAGATTACTAAGTAATTATATCCGATTTTACACATAAATTCATTTATTTAAAAACAAATGATGACATTAATAGTTCTTTTTTGAATTAATTATGATTTAAAATTTTTATTAATCAAATTTATTATTTATTGATAAATATTCAATTTTTATTTATTTAAAAATGTTAAACTTTTAATTTTTTATAATGAAAGATTGAAATAGAGTTGTAAAAAATTGAAGGAATCTTAAAAGACACTTTCTTAAGATCATTACCTTACTACTTAGATGTTTCTTCGGAATTTACATTTAAGATAATAAAAAATACAAAAGATGTCATAAAAAATCTTTCAGAAGCTAAATTTAGAGCAAATATTTTGATAAAAAATTTAGTAATTTTTAAATTTAAATAAAAATTTTTTTTTAAAATAATTTTCTTTTGCTTTAAGTCGTTTATTGATGTCTTCAAAAAGAGGATGAATTCTGTTCACAAATTAGCAAGAAATGGTAAGAAAGTAATAAAAATAATGAATAAAGTACAAAATACTCTCTTAGATTACATACCTCTATTTATACAGTTCCAGTAATATGAAAACACTAAAATAAATATTGTAAATAATTTTTAATAATAAATTCAAATTTAAAGAAATAAATCTATAATAAGGCTGATAGACTCTTTTCTAATGATTTGATAAAGCTTTTGTAGTCACTTATCGATGATTACAGCTAGCATTTTGAAATTTTAACTGTCTCAGGATTAAATATTTTTAATCTATTTTCAGAAACTGAATCTTAAGAAAGGTAAATTTTTAAAATCTTGGTTTGTTTTTAATAAAATGTTAAAATGCCTAGATCATTCCCTCAAAGTGATGAATTCAGAAGGAGATTACTAGAAACCTAAAATTTGAGCAATAATCTAGTTCAGGAGGTAAAAAAAGTACTTAACAGATTAAGATCTAAATGCAGTAGATTATATTTTTTGAGTGATGAAGGTATAATAGAGATACTAAGGTTATGTAATCAAACCTCTAATCCTTAGTTAATGGTAAACAAGCTTTTTTTACCTGTTTTTAAGGGATTTAAGTCACTTAAGGTTTCTAGTACTTGCAAGGAAGCTAACATGAATATAGAAAACGAGCAGTTTACCATAACTAATTATTCGAACATATTCAACATAGAGTCTATTGTAAATTACATTAAATTTTAAAAAAATATAAAATAATAATAAAATAATCATAGTAAAACTAGTTAGATGAAGTTTTATTATTGGACACTAAAATAAATATAGACATTTCTAAAGGAATAGAGAATGTAATAGATGGATAAATGAAGCTGGAAGAATCAATGAGATATTTATTAAGAAAGTAGTTCCTTAAAAATACATAAACCTTGACCAGACTAGGTTTGGACTATAACGAAGTTTATAGATTATTGCATCTCAAGAACGAAATTATTTTCTAAATTGCTTATTTGAATATTGACATTTGTTTTTATCATGACCTGACTACTACAATATTAAACAGTGAAGAAAATGATGAAGTACCAGACTTTAACCTTGGTGACTTTTTGCAGAAAATAAGGATTTATATGTAAAATTTTATTAATAATCAAATGTAAATGGGACTTTCAAAGGTATATATTAATTATTTTTTGCTTATATATTTAATTTTATTTAACAAATAGAATGAGCTGTTAAAGTTCTCAGGTTTGGTTATGCAAAGTCTCAATCATCAAAATATTCTTTAGCGCTTTATAGATTAAAAAGTAGATACTTTAGCAAGTTTTGATTATTTAGGTCTTCCAAAATTCTCAGTGGAGGTGGAAACAAATTAAATCTTGAAAATTCTCCAATAAAATAAGCACAATCAAAAGGAAAATCCTCTCCTTTAGTTGAATTAGTAAGAAATAATCTAACATATGCTAAAATCTGCTAAATTGGCTTTAGATAATAGAGAGTCGACAGACTATCCCAATCTTTCTGAAAATTCTGAATTCTTTTACTACTTTAGTTTAATTGATAATCCTGAGTTAATAAACGTTAACTTGATGTGCATGAATTACAAGGCATAAATTAAATTTATTTCATTATTATCTTTATTATCTATAGGATAGCATAAATATATCAATATTCATCCAAGAGATGAATTTTTTTATATTAAGCAATTATTTAGTTTAAAAAGTTATTTTAGTTTTAATTAATTTTTTTTTAATAATAGAGAGGTTACACATGGGAATTTATTGCAGGAGACCATTACACTTTTGTGAATACATATTAGACTGAAAGAATGCTTTTTAATATTATTGGAGCTATATCAACGAATACATCTATTTTAATCAGAGGTCCTTAATCATCAGGGAAATAATCAACAGTTAGCTATTTAGCTACTATTTTAGCCAAACCTTATTTTACTTGGAAGTTTTCAGACTAAAATGATTTCTCTTCTTTGAATTAAGTTCTCCTTGGAACTGCTCAAGGAGGTTACATCACTCTTATTTAGAATTGCGAATTTTTAAATGTTGGTATGATATCTACTCTTGCAAATATCATTTTTTAAATTAGAAACTCCTGTATTTCAAAGACAGACATTTTGGATAGTAATAACTGCCCTATCAAAGTAATTTAATTTATAAACATACTAAATCATGAGAAAATTTATAAAAAAATTTAGGTGAGTGAGCATTGGGGCTTGTATGCAAGTTTCACTGTGAGACAAGATTCATAAGTTTTGCAATTTTCTCAAATACCAAACATCTTGGAAAGTTTCAGAACAGTTAGTATTGTCTAACCAGATATTCAAACTATTTTAGCTGCTAAACTAACTCTGATGAATTTCATAAAGCCAGCAGAAACAGCTCAACGCTTGCACGTTTTCTTTTAACTTTTCTCATCTTGCTTAAGCAATTCTCACTTCTTAGTTGATTCATTTAAGCAACTGGATGTTATGTAATTTTGATATTTTTATTTAAAAGATTATCTTATCTCATAAAAATACGACTATCTTAATAAATAATAGCACTCTAGATTAAGTTTCTTAGACAGAGTTCAACCAGCATCTATTTAATCCTAATGCAAATACTATCATGAAAATAATAAGCCATGCAGAGTATTTTTTGTTTTAAAAGAAAGTATCAAATGAAGATGAAATAGAAAACTACACTCTTTTATATTCAGCAATAAATGCATATTATGCACATGCTCTTTCTTAATTCCATCTTAAGCTTCTTAATAATTTGTTTATCAAAAGTAAATAAAACTGGCATTCAATTTTGTTATTTTAAGCTTTATTTATAAATTAGCATTCCCTGAGAGTTAGGTTAGTGAAGGGTACTTATTCAAAGATTTTTAGGATGATGGGGGAAATGAAGAGGAGGAACTTATTGACGGAAAATAAAAGACTGTTTAAATTCTTTAAACACCTTAAGCTTCCTCTTCGACTTTGCAGTAAAATAAAGATGATAACCGTGATGATGATTTTGAGCAACATATAATAGATTATTTCCAAAAAGTTCATAAGATAAAGCCTTCAGAAAGATTTATCGATACTATTTTAGATATGATATTCAATATAAATATTAACAAAACAATCCTAGTTGTAGGTCTTAATTCAAAGGTCAAAGACTATGCCTTGAATGCAGCAGCTTATGTTAACTCACTTATTGAAAAAGCATAATTTTACAAAGTAAATGAATGAAAATTTGTTTTTTTTATTAAATTTTAAACGAACATATTTAATTTATAGCACTACATAACTCTTGACGCAAATGATTATACCTTTTTAATGGGAGAGCATGTAGATGGAGTTTGGAGGAAAGGTATTTTACAGTAACTACTTGACTCTATAACTTATATGAGTGAAAATAGCTTATACTCAGAAGTACTTAACTAATATTATAGATCTAACTACCTTAACTTTATAACTTCATAGGCTAACCCTTTGGATCATCATAATAAAATCTAAAATTTAAAATCAAAATCAATAGAATCTAATGTTTTTTTGGTAAAATATTTACTTGCTCCTATTTTAAATTTAACTGAGAAATTATTAAAGAAAAAGAACCAACAAGGAAAAATCAAAAGCCCAGAAACTATTCTCACCTTAAACGATTGGATCATATTTGAAACAAGCAATACAAATTTCAAAGGGTAAAAAAATTAATTAATTTAAAAAGAAATTACATTAAAAAAATTAATACTAAAATTAACTAAATGAATGGAAATTATTTCATATTTTAAAAAATTCATTTAAAAACTTTTATTCATAAATCAAAAAACAAACAATTTCAAAACCTATTTTTTTCAACCAAAGCTGGAAATTTAAAAATTTACAAAAAAGATTGTTTTTTTATTAAAAAATTTGATAGAATTTCTAAAATAAGTTAATAAATTTTGGTTTATATCATAGGAATTAATCGAAATTTATAGACCAAATGATAAAGAGTATTCATTAAAGAATATTATTCTTCGATAACGGTTAGTAAATTTAACTGTAAAATACTCTAAAGCTAATCTTAAATTTAGATTCATTAGACAACATTACTCCTGGCTGCTTAGGAAACTTTTAAATTTTTAATTTCGGATATAATAATTATGTATAGAAAAATTATAATTTTACAAACAACAATATTATTTCTCAAGGGTTTCATTGGAGCATAAAAAATGATTTTGAACGTTGGTTGGATATATTAATTAGCTAAAATAAATTTTTCAATTATTGTGAGAAAATACTTAGAACTTGTTACGTATATTTATTTGAACCTGTTTTAGTTTTTTTGAAAGACAGCCTAGAACAAACATCTTCTGGCGAAGCTAAAAAAATTTTCAATAACCCAGGAGCTATAGTTGATATAATCTTACACTAGCAGCAAAATTTCTTATCACTTCTAGAGATATTTATGAATGAATTCCGTAAAACTATGATAGCTTTAGGAAAATATGCAATCACAAGCAATTCATCCACTATGAAAGTAATTAATTCTTATTTAAAATTATACTTAATATTAAAATTTAAATCTTTTAATAGGATGTTAGAAGCAAAGCTTTTTATACATTTATTTCTCTCCAAAACAAAAAACAAGTTTCACCAATCAAAGATGCAGATCTAAATAATTCTTAACACTAATTAAATACTGATGCAAGCTATTTAGAAAAAGAATTTAGAGCTCCTGTAGAATCAATATTCCTTTTTAGTATTGTATAAGGAATGTGCAGCAGTTATATAGACCCTAATTTCTTATCATAGCTCACAGAGCACTGCTTAGGATGCGTTAAAAAGCTTAAATTAGCTCATGAAAATATATTTTCTTCCTCATTCAAAGCCTGTTAAAACTTTAGCAAATTGCTAAAATAGAATAAGGTAAATAATATATTTGAAATATAAGAAAAACTCAATTTTAAGATCTTTTTGAATCATAGTGACAAAATGCTCTTTTATTCTTCAACAAAAACTTAAATTCTTTCTTTTTATCTTATTCTAGAAAAAAGTTGATAAGTTTTTTTTAATTGAATTTAAAATATTCGCTCTTAATAATTTTTGTTGGAAAAAATATTTTTCTATTTTAAATAGTCTTTGAGCGTACTTGATCTTGTTTATGATATAAGCGAATTAGCTTGGATGAGGATTTCAGAGTTTTAAATTCCTGAAAATATTCCTTTGCTTGATAGTTCTTTGAGCAATGATCATTTAGAATTAAGTGAGATTATTAGACTAAATAAAAATGCTATGCAGGTAGAAGAGATGAAGAAATTAATGGAAAATAATAATGAGATCGTCTATCAGCTACCAACATAAGACAAATACGTTGTATATCTCTCTGCGCCATTCAAAATGACTAAGTATTTGATAGATTACTTGATGGGCTACAAAAAAAATATTTTCGTATATTCTACCCCTCAAGCAGGAAAGACTATGCTCTTTTAATATCTTGAAAGGTTTATCTCTTTTATATTCCTCTTCTTTCAATAATATCTAATATTTTTCTTTAAAATACATCTAGAGAGCATTTGCAGAAAAATACTTATAAAATAAATGTGATTTAATTACTCAGGAATACTAAAATTAATTAATTTTAAAAGTTTGTTGAAAACTCTTTAAGCTTCAAGAATTTTTAGACTAAGCAATCAGAGATAGGTAAGTGCTCATATGCATTCATAGATGATTTAAACATTGTATCTCTTGAGGGGCCAAGTATAATTGGTTGTTTGAGATCTCTGATAGTACATGGTGGTTGGATTTCCTAATAGAAAAATAGATTTTTGAAATTTGAAAATTGCAATGTAATTTGTAATTACTCATCTAGAAAGCTATTCTCAGAAGATTTTTCTGTAAATTTAAATTGAAATAAAAAAAGAAAATTCACTCATGTTAAACTTCTTAATTTTATTTTATAAATAAGAAATTTACTGAATTGGGATCTTGCTTAAGGGAAATGTTCATGCTAAAGTTTCCTGATATGAATGGAGACCATTTAACAGGAATATTTATGGAAATATTGAAAACTTCACCTATGTTTAATACCAAGGAAAAAATGTAAGCGAATATTTTAGCAGTGGATTTCCTTTAGAAATAATTAGCAAAATTCGCTCATAATTATATGAGCAGTATCCCTAAGCTTACTCAAATAACTCAGATTTTTAAAGTATTTTTTATTTTGAACTATTTGAGGTTAATTTAAATCATATTTAAAAAAATAGATAAATTTCAATATAAACAAAGTTCTTACTTTGATAATTTCTACTCTTTCTCATCAATAAATTGTTTAAAATGGATACCTAAATGAAACTTTCTTTGATAAAATGTGGACATATATCCTAGATACTTGCTTTTTAGATAGCTTGCCATGGAATAAAAACCCTATTTTCTTAGAAAAACTTAAAAGCAGCCAAAAAACTAATGCAAAAAATTAATTTATTTTTAACCTCATCAAAGATAACTTATCAGATTCTGAAAGTGATGAAGAATTGGATAACATTCACATAAATTCACCTTTAAAAAAAGGTTCTTTTGCTATGCACTAAAATAGCAATATTCCAAATTTAAATCTTAATTCAGAAAACCTACAATTATAAAATAAGGCTATTGAAATTTAAAATTTTCTAGTTGAGACTTTATACAGCCCTAAAAAGACAAAGTAATTCATTAATTATTTTATGCTTTTAATTCTAATAACATTTATTACTCAAAAAAATTAAATATTGACCCTGAAGATATGTTTTTAATTTAATGAGATATTTTAGAAAATAAAAAAAAACATAAATTATTTATCATTCTTTAACATTTTATTAATTTTCATGTAAAAAATAGCTCTTTCTTTTATTTATAGATTTATTGATTGAGTTTTTTATTATAAAAAATTTAATATTTTAAATTCTACAAAAGAAATAGTTAAAAAATATAATTTAACAATTTTTAGTTGAATAAGTTATAATCATCAATATTTTATATAAAAAAATTAAGAGTATTTATTATTTCTCTCAATTTTAATAATTTTGTTACAATATAAGAATGAATTAACAAAAATTATTAAATATGTTAAATAGGAAAACTTTAGAGACTAAAGGACTTGCTAAGTTAGGATAAGTAAACAGAGTTAGAATGTCAAAGTAAGTTAATATAGAAATGGAAAGATAATATTTTAGATTAGAAAGTATTGACTAATTTGAAAATAGGACAAGATTTTTAAATCAATACTTCACTTAAAAAATAGACAAAGGATAAGAGAGCTTACTAAAGTAACTATAGAAGCTCTCTGAGTAGAAATTTCAAAAGTTTCCTGCAAAAATCCATAAATTTTTTATTAAAACAATGAGCTATTATTATGATGAAAAAATTGATAAATAAAACTAAGTTAATAATAAAAGGATTTTTATTCCACATAATTTAACAAACTCATAAAATTCTAATTAGCAGCAAGCTTCTCTTCTCAAGATTGAAAATCTAAATTTATCTTAATTGAATATTGATTATGATTAGAATAGATTTATGCACAATATCTCTGAAAGGGACTAATTTTATTTCATCCATGAAGATTAAAACAGTTTTATTTCATTTCTTTAGAATAAACTCCTTGAATATTTATTTTAGCCTCCTCAGTAAAAAAATGAAACACAAGCTAGCAAAAATTAGAAAGAAGGAAATGGAGCTTAGAACGAAAAAGAGATTATAAGTGACTACTTTAACATACATGCATATTGGGATATTCAGATTTAATAAGGAGGTGTAGAAAACATTTTAGGTGATTTATCCGCTATTTTAAATAACATTTACATAATGAAACAAAATCTTTCTCTATATACGCCTACCTCAAAGTCTGAGCTTATCAAATTTATCAGCTATCTGATGGGATCAAATTGTATAGTTATAAAAATTTCCTCTGAAAATTGTGTTTCTCTCTTTTTACAAATTATTTTAGGTAAAAAATTATCTTATTTGTTATATTTAAATATTAATTTTAATTTAAAATTATGTAGATGTACTAAAAGGAATAATTGATGGAAACCCTGTTCATACTTTAATTTAATTTACTATATCTGATTTAAAAAGCAAGGAATTCAATAGGATATTTGAGATTTTCCAAATCATTAAAATAATAATCTAAAATTCAAATTTAGAAGGTATTCTCAGTTAAAAGTAAATCAAGTAATTATTAGAACCTTGGAGGTAGTCACAAGTCAAAAAAGTTACAACGTAAAATTTATAAATTAAAATATATAAATTTGCAGAAGATAAATTAAATTTTATAAATGAAAAAATGATCAAATATATAAGTAAAGGAGTAGATGATAATCCAAAAATATAAATAAGTAGATTATTATATCTTTTAATTTTTAATCAAATAGTTTGCAGTAAATGGAAGCTAACATTTCAGAAAAAGATATTAAATCTAAGCTAGGAGGTTTTAAACCGAACTTAGTAGAAAATCATATGATTTATATTTTGAGATAAAAGCTAAAAGATTATGTAAGTTTCGTAATAGAAATTAATCCTGATAATTACAAAGAATATTTAATACTTAAAGACTAAATCCCAAAATCATTTACACACTTTAATGACCATTTTTCTTTCCTGCTAAAGAGTAACTAAAAAAGCAGCTCTGAACAAGATGATATCTACAAGCTTATTAATGAGCCTGCTACATAAGAAATTTAGAATAAATTTTGGTAAACAGAAAAAGGAGTAAGTGAACTCTTTGAAATAAATTACTTCTAAACTTCAATAAAGAGTCAAAAAGAATTTGAATTTTACGTGCCTCATCTTGCGAGACTAATTTAAAATAATTTACAAAGTACTATAGCTTAAATTTCTTCAAAAAAAAATGTATCTCAAATTATTAATATTGACATGATTAAGCAGCCTATCAATAACAAACTCAAGTAATTGTTAGAAGAGCTTTTAGATTATAAAATGAAATACATTGATATAAAAAAGCAGTACGAAAACTTACAAAAGGTAATAAATAATTTATTAACTCATTAATTTTGTTTAAAAATGATTTAATTTTTATATTTAATAAAATTAGACCCATGAAACTTATAAAAATTTTAGCAATTACAAAATGAATTACTCTAAACTTTAAATTAATCACGAAAAAGAAAAATTTCAACGTGAAGGTAAAAGAAAATCATCTATAAACAATCATCTATATAATCCGATTGACTAAAAATTATCATTATCTGAGCATTAGTCGATGTAGACAAGCAAAATTATAAATTAAACTAATTTATCATCTAGAAGGTTTAACAGAAGCGGATCAAATGATATGCACTAATCATATGATGAACAAAAAATGATGGAATCTCATAGAATCTACTTAGAAGAAATAAAAGATGAAAAAAATGAGATCTTGCATAAGCTAGAAACAGCTAAAAAAACTTACTAAAATGCATTCAAAAATTTTAGATATATCAATCTTCTATTATGCTAACTTTTAAAAACAATACACTACTATAGGTAAAATTTAACTACAAAATATATTTAATAAATATTACCTCAATATTCTTGCTCATATTTATTATTCTATAAATATAAAAATGTTAGCTTTAAGATTTAATAGCAAAATAAATAGTTGAATAATCCTATAAATAAATAAAGAGTTGTTTAAATCTTAAAAAATTTCAAATTTAAACAAATATTTAACAATTTCAACTTTAATATTTGAAAAAATAATTTCCAAAAGAAAAATTACTTGAGGATGATTTTTTATTCATTTAAAATTATTATTTTTTAGATTAAAAACTAATTACTTTTATTTTAAACTATTTTATTTTTAATAAATTAATTTTTTTTAAATAATAAAAACAGACAAGAATGCAATCCAATTTTAACTTTTTAAGAAGGAGAATTAGCAAAGTACGCTTATGATATTGCTCTTTATTCTTTATCTGCTTTAAAATATCCTGCTTGCTATAGGGAAAATCTATTTGATGTGTTGCTTTAATAAAATAAAAAGTTAAATATTCCTTTCTATAAAGTAAATATTTTTAATTAAAATTATGATTATTATATTTTTTTTTAAAGATTTTGTTAGATAGTCCAACTGCATATCTTGAATAACTAATCAATGGAACCGATTTAGGAATTAGCATCATAAATGAGTATTCTCTTATCAGTTTCTTGATTGGTATTGATCTTCTTCCTCTTTGCATCACAGATGAAACTGGATTATATTTATAGTAAATACTTTCTTCTTTGAAATTTAAATAATCTTTAGGCAAACCCATAGATTTATTTTCAATTCTTAATCATTTATTTCAAACCAGTTATTTTAAATTTAAGTTTTTTCTAAACAAGTTTTTTGAAAAAGTACTTATATTCTTATTTATTTAATATATTGAAATAAATATTTTTAGTAAATTGGATATAAAAAAATTTTATTTTAGCTAAATTTTTAACAAATTAACATTTTAAAATTTTTTTGAGGCTTTAATGCTTGCTTCTTAAGTGAAAATTAATTTAAACTGTTTTTATTAAATTTTTTTTCTATAAATTAAATAATTTGGAAAACAGTTTATTTTATAGATTGTTGCTAATTTATTTGCTAATTTTTGTTTTTTTTGTTTTAAAATTTTTTAAAATTAAATAGATATCTACAGAATTAATGCGTTCAAAAATAGAAGCGCAGTATGCATATTGAATATAGCACTGTAGACGAAGATAGTTTGGAGAATGTAGAAAATGCAATTTTAAAAGGTTCTTATCTGGTTTTAAACAATCCTGATGAGACTTTAGTAGATCTTATTCAACCTATATTATAGTTTAAATATAAGAATCTAATTAAGAGTCTTGTATAATTTAAAAACCAGTAAAATTAGTAGAAGCTAGATGAGCATTTTACTTTCAACTAAAAGAGAATTAAATTGCATTCTTAATTTAGACTTATTATCATTACTTCAAGTTATTCTAGCTTTTTGATAAAAAGTTTCAATACAGCATCCATTTTTGTTCATTTATCATTTTAAGATGTAAGATTATTTAAATAACTTAACAAATTTAAAATTTATTTTCTAATAGAAAAAATTCTTCAGCAGCTTCGTTTATGATAATATTTTGAATACCTTCTACTAAACCGAAAAAGAAAAGTTGATAAAAGGGGAAATATTTAAGAGAGAAGTTTTATCTAAACAAGATTACTCACTTGAAAAGATATTACCTATTATTTCAAAATTAAGTTTAAGTGAAAAAGATTCTTGGAATCAACTTATTCAACTACTTCCTAATCATATAATTAACTAGGCAGCAGTAAAAATTTATAATTAGACTACTTATATTGATAATTTTTTCTTTCAAGACAAAAGAGGGATTTACTGATAATTTTGGAGAAGACGATCAATTTTTGTAAATAGGGTAAGTTTCAAATCAGACTATTATGAAGAATTTAGAAGATGTTGAAAAAGATTAGTTAATGCTTAATTTCTAAAATATGGAGCTAGGGAATAGTATTGATATGGATAAATCTAATTCTTCTTTAGGTAGTAAATAAGGAGAATATTAAAGAAAGCAGAGCAAGAATTATTAAGAAATTTGTGGTGACGTAAACTTGCATTCTTAAATAGGCTAGCACTTGCAAAATATTAAAGAAGAAGATGAAGAGCTTTAAGTTCCGTAGTATTAAAGATAATCCAGTTTTAAAAGACAATAAACTTTGAAAGAAAAGAATTCATAGCTAAAAAAACAAAATACAGTTTTTAGCTAAGTATCATAAGCTGATAGTGAAGCTATAGCATCTTCTAATGACTTAGAAAATAATTTACCATAGTATTGCTTTTTTAATTTTGAGATTATTGATTTCTAATCAAACAATTCTCTATCACCTGAATATCCAGTAAAATTATTAGATTAATATTTTAAAATAATTCATTTTTTAATTTATTTAGTCTCAAAAACTGATGAGTATCGTTTCGAAATTCAAAATCCTTGTAGAGATTTTGTATGGTTTAAAATTAAGTTACAAAGAAGTTGTCACATAAATAGAGAAAGAAGATTCAAGCATTAAATATAGTGAAGAAAATTTTTTGTTAGTTTTTAAATAAGTGTGTGACTGCTTAAAGTTGAATTAAATCAGCAACAATTAAACAAATCATTTTAACAAAAGATTTGCTTCGATGTTCTATCATTACTTGTACTGCACATTAAGGGAAGACCATTAGACCGTCTGGTAGCTAACTCTTTCCTTTTTCTTCTAAATGTCTGCTTTAACAGACAAAACATAGATTAATTATACCTATCTTTAACAGAAAGTTTTACTTGAGTAGAGAGTCAAACCTATATAAAATTTAGTATTTAGCAAGTTAAGTACTAACAGATATTGGGATTCGTTTATCACATCATTAGTAGATCTCTATGGGTATTCTTTAATTAAAAATTCAATAATTTTAAAATATATATTAATGTAAAATGATTTTTTAATTTCAAATTTTAAAGGTCATATGATAATTTGATTGCTCCTCTCATTAACTTCAGCTACTAATTTGAAGAAAAAATTATGAACGACCAAGAAAAGGCCAAAATTATTAAAAATATTCATAATTCATTCAAACAATTTAGTCAAATAAGAAGAGACTCTACACAAAAGATCCAGGAACTAAAATCTATTCCATCATAACAATTAATGCAAAAATCTTCATTTTATTCTAAAAAAAATATAATACAAGAATTTAGTTTAGACTAAATACAAGAATCTAATTCAAAAAATGTTAATTATTTCAAACCTTAAGAAGAATATTTTAAAATTTAAAACAATGAATAAATAAAAATTGAGCAATCTTAAGAGTATATTTAGGATATAAACTCCGATTAAGATGTAGATGATTTAAGCTCAGAAACTGAAAAGGAAATTAAATTAGAAAATTCATAAATTTTGTAATAATAAGATATAAATTAATAATAAATAGATAAAATAGATTCTTAAAATTCTTAAAATTCTGAAAATCAAATAAATAATTAAATACAAAATATAAAATAAATTGAAACAGAGGTATCTTCTTTGAATGAAGTTCAAAATAGGAATTAGTCAAATACTTATTAAAAATTAATGGATGGACCAGATTCAGATTAGGATGATCTTGAAGAAAATAAGGATTCAAACTAAGAAAAAATATAAAAGATAACTAGAGCTACCAGTGAATACTATGACAATTTAGGCAACTAAGTGACCAAAAAATAATCTGACTAAAAAAATTTCATTGAGTCAGTTGTTGAGTTTTAAGAAGATGGATTGTAAGAATCAGACATAAGAATTTTAAGCAATAAAAAACTCGAATAAGAAGAATAAAACTAAAATTATAAGGAATATAAATTATAATAAAAGAAAGTGAGCTCAATAGTTGAGCAAGAATAAGAATAATCAATAAATGAAAGCCAATAATTAAATTAAGAAGCTAGCAATAACAATACTTTAAACTAAGATCCTTATAAAGAGCATAATAGTTAGTAATATATAGAAGATGAAGGATAATAGAAATTGGCTTTAAGCACTAGTGAAAATGTTAAAGTAAATAAAACGAATTTATAATAATAATTTGAATCAAATGACTAAAATGAAAATGAAACTAAAGATATTGTTTAATAAATAAATGATATTGAGTCAAATAATGATAAATAGCAAAACATTTAATTTGATGAAATAAAAATCTCTTCTCAAGATTCTCAAGAGTACTTAAATGCTTCGTAATCAAAAGATGGAGATTAAAACGATTCTGAAAACACACCATCTAGAAGTAAATAATATAGTGTCTGTAGCTCATCGATGGGTTCACCTAATGATTATATGATTAAAGAAGAAGATTTTAACAGCCCTCTACCATAAAAATAAAATTAATTAAAGCTAGTTCATTAGAGCAATTTTTTGATTTAGTTTAAAGAACAAAATAAGATAAGCTAATAAATCATTGATATCCCCAATTTAAGAAACTAAGATGTATAGGATAAAGATTATATGATTAGGATGGAATAAGAATTCAACCTAAACAATGAGTAAAACAATTTTTTTGTTTATTTAAACAATTTAAATAATTATTTGAATTTTTTTAATTTTAAATATTTATTATATTAAATTTAAGATTTTATAGCTCACAAATGTCATTTTAATTTAATTGATTCATTAATTTAATGATATAAAAATTTTAATTGAAAATTTAATATTTTTGCTATGTTATTAAATAGTTAATTTATAATATTATAATAGGTTGGGTGGCTAAAATACAAAAGAAAAAACTAGCTCATAAAAGCAATTTGAATTATAAAAAATATAGAAATTATCTTTGTAAGAATAAGATGAATAAGAATCTAAAGCAAAAAATAAAGAAAATAAATCTTACTTGTCTTAAGAATTGAATCAATTTAGCGTGATAGATAGAATGGATTCTATTATACAGCTAGGAAGAGAAAATAATTACATTAAGAGACCTGCACTTGGTCTTCCTGTTATAAAATCCAAGTTTGATAATCTTCGTTATGATAATGATTTAATGTGGTTTGGTATTAATTCCTACAAAGCAATTTTTCATTCTTCTTAAGTGTTAAGAAGCAAAGAACTTTAGAATGCACTTACTAGTTTAAATATAGAAAAAGTATATTTTTTAGAAAAGAAAGTTATGTAATTAGATTTTAACTTATTTATTTATTTATTTAGGATCTATGGAAAAGTATATTCTTCTTAAGTCACTCTGAAATTTTAAAGGATGAGAATAATTATTTAGATAAGATGAAAGATAAATTGGGAGATATTAATTTGTCTGTATTTTTGAAATTTTTCAGACCAGACATTTTAGAAAGTATAATTAATGTCCATCTTACGAAATAACTCTCTAAATTTTTTGTTTCTCATACTAAAGTAAGATATTTCTAGTTTTTTCTCTTTTTTTAACTTATTTTTTGAAAAAAAAGACTAATCTGAATGCTCATTCAAGAGCAAATTGGTACAATAAGCCTACAATAATTTTCTATGGCCATCTCAATAAAGTAATTTATTTTTCAATTAAAAAAATAAATACTAAATTACAATAAAAAAATATTTAGACAATCAATGAATTGCTTGAGCTTAAAGCATGTAAATAAAGCCAAAATATTAAGGTGAAAAGAATCCCTTTAGGTTCTATTAGTAACAAAGTAATAAAATAAGAATTAAGCAATGCCTCAATTAAAGGAGATTGGGTAGTTTTAGAAAATATAAAATCAGTTCCATATGATTAATTAGGTTAATTGATAAAAATAATAAACAATGCACTAAATAACAATTAAAATAAAAATGAATACTTTAAAGTGTGGATAACTTAATAGCAAATGAATAAGAGTTATGAATTGAATGAAAACCCTGGCATAGTCCAAACTCATAGAAACAATAGCCAAACTCTGCTATAGCAATTTTTCTTCAACTGTTTTAAAATGTTCATTAATCGTCCAGATAATATTAAGAACAACTTAAGCGTGCTTTATACTCTCGAGATACATGAATATCTAGCATTTGTAGAAAAGAAAGTTACACAAGCACTTCCTACGAATTACAATTTTAGTACTTTAGGAAAGTAGCTACAAAGTCCTATACATGAAGCAATTAAATACAGATTCTAAAAATAAAAAAGGCATGAAAATATCAATTATTCTTATAATATTCATAGCGTCTTTATTGATAGGATAGCCTTGAGAGAAAAAAATAAGCATGCAGTTAATATGCTAGAAAAATTCTCAAATAAAATTAAATTCAACATCTTCTTCATTTTTTCAATATTAAGGTCCAGACATAAATATCATAGAAAACTTGCTGAGTATTATCAATAAAGTGAGCTTCTATTTTTCTCAGATTTAGATCTTCTTTATGTGGGTAAATACTTACTAATATTCTTTAATAAATGAATTAATTAATCGATTTAATTATTTTATTTACTTTTTAAAAGTTGAAGATGGATTCCATTTCTTGAATTATTACTCAATAAATCCTTCACTATTCTTCAGAAACTACTTAAAATTGATATTTTCTGAAGAAATGCCATATAATGCTCATTCGACATGGACTATTGCTTCAATGAGAGATCTATTGGAAGAACTTGTGTTTAAAGGCGTTGACAAATAAACTATTTACACTTCAGGAGATTAAAAATACACACTGTTTTATGAATAACCCAATCAATCTACTGAGGAAACTATATTTAAAACAATAAATGATCTTCCTAATTTGGATTCACCTTAAACAATAGAAATTTCTCCTAATACTGAAATATAATATGGGTTCAATGTATTACTTAATATTAAATTGTCAAATTATATAAACTATTCATTATTTATTTATTAACAGAGATCATAAAGATTGATGGCTAGAATACATAAAAAAGTGTAACTCTAAGAATAGTTAGGAAAAGAAGCTGAAATTCTTAGGGAGTTAAAGAATTAAATAGCTTAAACTTCTGAAGAAAAGGAGAGTCTTTCGGATGTAAGCTTAGTTTCAACTAATGATAAAAATGTGGAATTAGGTGATTCTGATGATTTTATACTCCAGCAAGTTGGCTAAATTTATGCTTACTGGATTAACCACATCGATTTATTAGGCAAAAATATGACTATTATTCAAAAGATTTAACAGATTTAAAACGAATTTAAGATTTTGTTTGAAAAGTCTTAAAATTTAGATTTATTTTCAAGTAAATTCACCAAAAATGATATTTAGGAAGAAAATGACTCTGATTCAGATAGTTCCAGTGACATGAGTGAAGATCAAAATATTTAGCAAGCTAAACTAAGTAAAATTTCTAGAAATGCCTTTTAAATAAAATTACGAAAGAACAAGGACTCAGATTCTTCATTTGATTCTTCTTTTTCTGACTCAAAAAATGAAGAAGAAAACCAATAAAAAAAAGGAAAAAATATGTCTCCAATAAAATAAGTGTTTACAGAAGATCACAATTTGAAAAAAGGTTTATAGAAATGGTTATCTGATAAACCACTCCATGCTGCCCCTGTTATCAGCAGAAAGAGCAATTTACTTAACTAAATAGAAAAGAGTGAAACATAGCTAAGCACAAATAGGTTAAGCTCTCCATAAATTAAGTCATCTCTTAGACAGCCATCAATAGCAAATATTATGTTAAATAATTTACAAAGCTCGCCTTAGCTTAATTTAAAATTGAATCACAGAAAGAGTGTTGCTGCTCTTGCCTCACCCCATAGATAATCGGTATTCTTCGGAAAATAGTTTATTGTAGAAAATACACAGAATACTCCTTCTCCAAATTTAAACTCTCCTAGTAAAAACTCTTATTAATAATCTTTACAGAGTCCTCCAAGCGTTAGCAGTCCACTTTTCCATCCTAGAAAAGAATCTGTTTTTGTAAAGCAACCGAACACAATTGGATAGAATTTAATAAAATTAAGTACTTAAGAATAGTTATCATCAAATAGGGTGAGTGATTCTATTCAGTTTTTTAACTCTCAACCAAATTATACAAAAGACAGCAATCAAGCAGTTTACAATGTAATTTTTAAATTAATTATTCTAAATTAAAAAATTTTTTTTGTTATTTTATTTAGTCAACTTTGTAAAATGAGCTTTAAATTGCTAAATCACTACTTAAGAGAATAATTACTGATCTTGATGGTGTGATACAATATGTCTTGTATCGTTAAAGTTCCTTCTCTTAGCAAGAAAAAAGTTTACTCCAGACAGGTTTTTTAAAAACTTCTGAGCAAGAAGCTATTTTGATAAATATCTTGGAAAATAAAGTGCCTTAAAATTGGTGGATTTAATCTTTCTTAATTAGAGAGAATGATCTTTAGCAATATATGAAATATTTGGTACTAAAATTAGAAACTCTTAAACTTATATTAGAGGAAAGAAAATGCAGAATGTATCCTGTAATACAGCTAGACTAAATGTTTGATCCATTTTTCTTGATTTCTTCTTACTTAACTCACAAATCAACAGAATTAAATGTGAGTATATTTGATCTCAAAATTGAATGTGAAATCCAAAACAAACCTTCTGTTCAATAGCCCACAGATGGATCCATGTTGATAAATGGTTTTTTCATAAAGAATGGTAGACTGAATGAACATGCTTTAGATATAGAACACCCAAGAGAATTTGAATATAAAATTCCTAATATGAAAATAATGGTCAAAAAGAAAATATATAAGAACAACTTTTACAAGGTAGAATTCATTTATTTAGAAGCATTTATAATCATTAAATTTTTAAAAAATACTAGAACTATCCTGCACACGTGTCTATGAATTTTGTGGATGAAAATTTATATGACTTCGAAGGTACTTATTATGCTCAGAATTAATTCATAAATGGAACTAAAAAGGTTTAAAAAGTAAATTAAAATTCTAATTCAAAATATAAATAAATTAAAACTTTTTTCACAAATTAGTCTGAATTTGCTGGTAAAAAAGCATCAAATGATTCAAAGTAATATGTGGTCAGATTACCTGTTGTCAATTCTTTAACAAATCATCTTTTTAATTCATTCCCTATGAGGGTTTATTTCTACTTTAGATCATCTAAACCCTAAGAGTTTTGGGTAAAAAGATCAACTGAAATTTATCTATAGCAAGAATTTTTGTGAGAAAAAAGATAAATTAGATAAATGAGAATAAGATAAATTAGATAAATGGGAATAAGATAAATTAGATAAATGAGAATAAGAAAATCTAATAATAATTAATAATCTTTACAGTATTTTAAAATATAAATAATTTCTATTTAAAAAAAATTAAAATATCTTAAAAGATATTATAAATATTTTGTATTAACTTAGTAAGCTAGATAGTATGACTGTATAAACAATATAAAATATCTAGACTATTTTCAAATTTTAAACAATTTATGTTTGTCTATTAACTCTATCGAATTTTTACTCTTTTCCTAATATAATAAATTTTGCTTATGAAAAAATAATATAGATTATATTTTCCAGTAAAGCAATTTACATTATTGTGATTACTTCGAAAAAAGATTATATAATAAATTTACTCATATATTCCTTAAATTTTTACATAAAATTTAGAACGTTGAATTTTTATTATTTTAGTCATCTAGTTAGCAAAGAAGAAACGATAAGAATTCTGAGTATCTGATTTGTATTATTGTGAATAAATTTTTATTATTACTATTTCGTAATTGTAAAATATTAAATTGAAATTTAATATATTGAAAATAAAGAATTAAATAATTTTTCAAATTTAAGCATCTTAAAGTCTCAAAAATTAATAATTAAAAGTAAATAAGGTTTACAAAGAAGTGTTAAAAAATGGATGTCAGTAGTAGCGACAGAAAAGACTTAGCCGACAAAGATAAAATTAATTTTATAGCAGCATTTTTTCACCATTTAGATGTTGTGTTTTCAATCATATCAATTGTGATATTTTTCCAACACGATAACAAATCTATTTTAGGAGTTGCTCTCACTCTTCTGATTTTAGAAAGATTGTACCTCGTAATTCAAATTATTATTAATTAAAATATTTTAAATAAAGCAATTAGCTTTTAAAACTGTAAAACAAGATTATTTTTATTTATTTTGAAGCTATGAATATTAGAATAATTAGTTATTTTACATTTTTTAATCAAATAAAATTAATAGTTTTTCTACATAGGAGTAAAGACCTATAAGTGGTCTTAAGCTATCATGGCATTAGTATTTTTAGATTATATTGGAGAAATGTGTAAGTCTGAGGAAGGTAGAGGAATGAGGTTATTTTTGAAGAAATACTTAAGAGTTTTTTTAATTAGCTCTCCTTATTCTTTATTCTGCTTTTTCACTTTTTACAAAGGGTACACTGCTAGTGGATTGACTTTAGCTTGTGGCATTATTCATATTCTTAACACAGCTTAAACCAACTTAGAGTATTATACCTAAAACATCTTAACAATAAAAGCTAAATAAAAAATCTATATTTATACATTTATAGCATGCGAATTTTTTTATAGATTAGTCTTTCTATCTTTCTTTAGAATAATGATTAATCAATCTGGAATCATTGGCTACATGATAGGTGAATTTTGTGTTAATTTCTTATTAGAGCTTATTATTTGCAAAAAAGAAGGCTAGGAAAAGAGCTTTTGGATTTTGTCAACCCTTTAGAAAGGTTGGGCAGGCACATTTTACTTCCGTTTAGAAGATACCATGGTCTAAGATTCTGATGAATGGAACTCTGAAAGTAGAAATCTTGATAACTACAGGTAGTAGTTGAGAGTATAAAATAACTTTAAGTCACTTCGTAGCAAGCTATTTATAATATTTAGGCTATTAGAAAATATTTTTTTAACTATAGTTGGAATAGCTTAGTATGCAGATTAGAAATAAGATACTGGTTTATTTGCTTTGGCAATCATTCTCCTTCCCTTTTACTTACTATGGCATATTAAATATTGTCGCTTCAATTTCTCTAATCAAGAAACATCTAGCATTAACGATTCTGTAGTTTAGGGAGCTGTTTAATCAGCATCTAATAAATATAGAGATGAAAATAATAATAATAATAATAATCATAAGCCACTTCATTCAGAGTAAAATGGTAATCATCATACTCCAGAAACTAATAAATATTAACAAAAAGACCCATATATGCAATATCCAAGTGAGGTTACATAATAAAGTGATAAAAAGCAGGTCCTATAAGCAAACAAAAATAGTGAAAATGGTAGAAATTTTGGTAATTTTAATAATGCCGACTCTACTCCACCAGTAATGCATAAGAAAAATTAGCATTCATAATCAAGAAACGACTATAATAAAAACGTAGATATTGAAATTGGCTCATTAAATGCAAGAAAACTCTAAGAAGAATAATAAGAATAGTAACTAAAGAAAAATTATAAATCTAATCCAGGAAATATGGACAACAATAAAAAGCAGAGAAATAGTATTTAAAAAGAATAAGATTATGAAGATGACGATCCATATGGATAGGCAGATATTAATGCCTTTGCAATCGAATGATATATTATGTGGTATGTGTTTATAGCAATTAAATATATATAAGTTAGCAAATAAACTAGATTTTCAAAAATAAAGGAATGGCATTTATTAGATTAACTAATTGTTTTATGTTTTAAATTATTTTCTATATTAAAATTATTTTTGTATAAAAGTTACAATGAAATATCTATGCTTTAATTATGTAATTTTTAAATAAAATATTATAAATCCACTTTAATAAGTGACTGAAAACCATTTAGTTTTAATTATATTTGAATATAATCTTAATTATTTTATCAAAAAGGTGATTCTCTCTTGTTTTTTTAAACTACTTTTTATTAATAATTTAAACTTATAATATGTTTTATTATAACATTTATAGTAAATTGTTGTGCAATTCAACAAAATCAAGCACGCATTTAAAAAATCAATAATTCAAATAAATTAGTTTTATTTTAATACATAACTTAAATCCTATATATTAAGAATACCTCCCTCCTCATCTTTTTTAGATTAAGATTATTGCAGTATTTTATTTATTTAAAATAAGTATTAATATAAAAAAACAAGGTTTTATTTTTAGGGGGTCAGATTAGGGGAGAAATAGATTTGAATGAAATAAAAATAGGAGATTTTACTCACAATTTAATAAGAAAAATCTGATATTATTCAAATTTAAAATGCAACAAAATAATTTTATTCAAAAAAGTAAAAAGTTAATTAATTTAATTTAATAAAAGCAAAAATAATATATTTCTTTAAATTTAGCATTGTTTAATAGTTAAAAATCTGATTTCGAAGATCATTAAAACCTTAAATTTATATATGTTAAAATTATTTGAATATTTTATATTATTAAATGAATATAAATACTTAGTAATAAAAATTTAGAAATCTAATTCATTCAAAATTTTTAATTTCTTTATCAAGATCTAAATTTTAAGTTCATTAGCTTTTCTAAGTTTATTTCATATTTAATATAGATTTAAAATTCATTTGATATGTGTTCACCTTATTGTGATTATCTTCTTTATTTTTAACAGAGCTATTTTCAGATGTGATTTCTTATTCCAATTAAAAACTATCCAACTCATATTAGCATATTTTTTCAGTTTGATATGTGTTATTTGGGGATTATGAATCAAATTTTGTTAAAGTATTAAGTGTCTAGTTAAATAGTTTATTTTGAGGTGTAAATATACTTTTTCGATACTGAAGCTTACGAATTTTGTCTTAATTATCTTATAATTTATCGAAGGAGTTTTCATTTAGAAGATCAACTAGCTTTGGATGTAACAAACTAATCAGTCGTTCATCTAATAATTATCTATTTGGATTGTTTATTATTTTATTATATGCTTCTTATGCATCTTCAGCCTTTTGAATGATTGTTCTATTATCTTCATATAATATTCCAGTGTCTGATTGATTTGATTGAGTCTAAATGATTTCTTAATTTGCTTTATTAATGCTTATAATTGGTTTTGGAATATATTCAAATAGTTTAATTTAATTTTCATTTAATAAAAGTTTTTTTAGCTTTTCAAATTCTATCAATTTATTTATAATATAATAAATATCCAAATGATTGTAAAGCTTTTGAAGGCCATAATCGATTATTTAAGATTTATTTTTTTTCCTACAAATTATGTAACTTAAATAATATTTAAAGTAGTCACATGTGTTCAATCTCAGCTCTTCAAACGTTTATTAGAAAAACTTTTTAAAAATTAATTCATTTTCTTTAATACCATTCTTATCTGTGTTTTTTATAGAATTGATACTTTGATTTTTTTTTTATTTTATACTGCAATTAAATGCTTTTTCTTCTATTTTTTCATTTTCAGCTAAGTTAATACTGTTTCTCCGTGATTATTTAGATGTTTTTTGAGAAATATTAGTAGTCGCTCTTAATCTTTTGTCAGTTTAAGAAGAGTTTTTTTCAAAAGTTGCATTTTGCTAATTATTTGAATTAACAAATGGAGAGCTTTACTCTTTTTCTTTAATATCTGTTAAATTTTTTTAATCAACTAAATTTAAATTTGATTGATCAGATGAGTTAATGTATTAAAAGCCAAACACGCTATTCATTAAATTACGTTTGTATTGTAATTTAGCATAAGGTCGGCAGATAAAACAACCAAAAGCAAATAAAATATTATAGATACCTCCAATTTAAGAAAGCATTTAAGATAACGATAAATATTTTCTAATATAATTTAATTATTTGTTTGGCTATAGAGATATTTACAAAAGAAATATCCTGTTAGTAGTTTTTGAAACAACAGATTCTCTATCATTACTGTAAGTTATTGCTGAAATAGACTAATAATCATCATATATTATTCCTTCATCAGTTTAGATTTATGTTTAAATCATATACATGTTAATAGCTTTTGTAAAAGTGGTACCTGCAATATAAAAATTGGATCTTGCATAACTTTACAAAGGATTTTTTACATCAGTTGAAATAATATTCTTATCTGTGAAAAAGACTTACATGTAGCAATTATTTAATTTATGATTAATTGATTGTTAATCTTTGCAATTAGTTCCCTGGCATTCAAGCACTTCGAATTATAGCTACTTATAGTCAAGCTAATTATAATCTCCCTCCAAATATAATACTGAATCCTTATTAAAGCAATACATATGATCATAATCTTATTGTAAAAAATAACTCTAAGTTCCATCTATAAGAAAATGTTCTTTAGTACACCTTTCCATGTTAATAGGAGTATGAGTGATTTTCAGATCATATTGACCTGATGTTTAATTAAGAATACGCTTTTATGTAATTTATGTAACTTTTAAAGTGTAAATCGAGTTATCTATAAAACTCGTGTAGTTAATGTCTGTTATAGCAATCATGAAGGAAAAAGTATTTACAGTTAGATTAAATTATTCAAGTTTTTAGACATTTTATAACTCTTATATAACTTGAACTTATTAATGCGATAAATAAATTTTTAGGATATTAGAAATATATAAAATTAGCACAACTGATAAAGAGCAGCTTACAAAACCTCCAAAAGAAGTATTATAATTCTATTTCTTATTGTATCTAATATTTACAGCAGAACCAAACAAATCTGATAACTCAAAAAAGTTATTTTTTTATTGATTTTTTTCTTAATTTATCATGTTTTTTATTGAATTTAGAATTTACCAAAATTTTATTTCTACTTTGATCTGAAATTAATTATACTTATTATCACAAAACCTCACTTTTTAAACTACAAAATTCTTTCTTTTCTATCTAATTTATTTAAGAGTTAGTTAGTAAGTGATTTACTTGATAAATTTATTTGTATTTAAAGCTTATTTTTTTATAAACTTTTCTAAAGTAGAACAAAAAAGAAAAAATGAAAAGGAAAAAATTGAATTATTAAATTAAAAAGTAGAAATTTTATTAAAAAATTGAAAAAGAGGATTATTGATTGATTGGTTGATAAAATTGATCTTCCTTTAATTATTTTTTTATTTTAATAACTCAGTCCATTTAATAATGTTTGAATTTTTAAAAATAAATGAATAATTATGCAAAAATACTTGTAAAAAGTTAATTTGGTATTTTGTATTTATCTCATCTTTAAAAATTTGAAAAATATTTAATTTTTTAAAGCATTCCTTCTTGGCTAGAAATCACTAATTTTTAAGCCATATTATAATTTTATGATAATATTTGCTCAAATAATACATATATTTTTAAAAAATAATTTTTAGTTTATTTAGAGTGGATAATTTATTTTTTGATATAGAGTGTTATATTTTAATAAAATAAATTTAGTTAAAAATATTTAGAAGTAATTCTTTCTTTTATCTTAAAAAAATTAAATTAAAATTAAAACTATACTTTTTAGAATTAATAAAAATTTTTTTAAAATATTTTTGAATTCTTATTTAAAAAGAAATTTGTTCAAAAAACTTTATAAAACATAAAATAAATTAATATTTAATAGACACATTGCTTAATAAGTAAAAATTATGAGATGTTGGACATCTTTAAAGTTTGATGGGATGAATAATTAATTAATTCATTCATTTTAGACTTCGTTTTTATTTATAAATTTTTTTTATTACTAATTTATCATAGAGATTGTATTAAAATTGGATTGATATTCGTCTAATTTATTTTTATCTAAATCAAAATCAATATCGAAAATCTTATTGTCTTCAAATACAACTTCATTATCTATATAACTGCTTTTTTCACAACTCTAAACTAAATTATCTGAGAACATTCGATTATTTTATATAAAATCAATTCTAGAAGCTGAATTAACATTAGTATTTGTTTTAAATTTTCCTAAAGGAGTAAACAAACTTTTTCTGAGTTTCAACTTACTTAGATTTTCTTAATTAATTAATAGTTTATCAAAAGAATTTTCATTTAAAAGGCACACAAGTTTTGGATGTAAAAAGCTAATTAGCTTTTCATCTAAAAGTTATCTATGAGGATTGCTCATTAAGTTATTATACGCTTCTTAAGCTTCTTCAGCTTTTTTAAGCAGTGATCTATTATCTTCATATAATATACCTGTATTTGATTCATCCTAGTCATTTTAAATAATTAGCTGGTTTTCATTATCAATATTAAAGATGGGTTTTGGAATGTAATCAAAAAGCTTTAATTAATTTTCAGTTAGCAAAAGTCTTTTTAATTTTTCAAATTCTATTAATTTGTTCATAATATAATAAATATCTAAATGATTGTACAACTTCTAAAGACTATAGTCTATAATTTAAGACTTATTTTTTCTTTTACAGATAAACCAGCTTAAATAATACTTGAAATAGTCACATGTATTTAATTTCAGCTCATCAAATGTCTATTTAAAAAAATCTTTCAAAACAATTTCATTTTTAGCGTTTTCTGTTTACTTATTATTTTTTTCTACTTCAAATGTATTGCTCTAATAGTCTTAGCATTATGATATTTAAAATTTGTTTAGTTTTTTGTTTATTTTGCTACAATTTTAGCTATTCTTAGAGTTAGTTATTATATTCTTGTTACTATTCACAAGATTATTGCTCTCTGATTAAAGTTATGATTATGCTTTGTTTTTTAAGTTGATTGACTAAATAGACTTGTCATGTTCTATTTAAGAGTTATTTATATTAGTTTAAAATAATTTTTATACCTTTTGGTCATTTTCCTTTTCAATACAGCTAAATTAATTTTGTTATATTTACTAATCATTATTGATATACTAAAAACCGAAAACAGTATTAATTAAATTCTTTTTATACTATAGTTAAGCATAAGGTCTGCATACAAAGCATCCTATAGCAAACAAAATATTATAGATACCTCCTATTTATGAAAGAACTTGTGATAAAGAAAGGTACTTTCTGTAATAATTCATTTACTTGCTTGGCTACAGTGTCATTTGTAAAAGGAAGATTCGATTGGTAGTCCTAGAAACGACTGATTCTCTATCTCCGCTGTAAGTAATTTCTAGTCTATTTTTTATATCATCAAATAATACTCCAACTTCTGAAGAAATCAAATTTTAAAGCATATACAAATTTATTGTTTTAGAAAAATCATTTCCTGCAATATAAAAATTAGATTTTGCAAAGTTTTAAATAGGGTTTTAAAGATTTGTAGAGATGATATTCTTATCTGTGAAATAAACCTGCAGATAACAGTTATTTAACCTCCTTTTTACTTGATCAGGACTTTTGCAAGTGCTTCCTTAGCATTCAAACATTTCTATTTACAATTCCTTAAATGATAGGGAGTTATAGTCACCTTCTAACTAAATGACTTAATCCATTTTGAAGCAGAACATATTATTATAGATCTATTTTGTAAAATAATCCTGTGTGCCATCAATACGAAAATGATCTTTAGTACATTATTCAAGCTCAATAGGAATCATCTTAATGCTTTATTGATATAATCCTGTTGTTTAATTAAGTTCTCTTATTTAAATAATCTAAGTAGCTTGTAGAGTATAAATGGAGTTATCAATAAAAGTATTGTAGTATATATCAGTTACACCTACCATAAAAGAAAAGTTATCAACTGTTAAGTTGAAAGAACTCAAATTTTAAATATTTTTCAGCTCCTATATAACCTAGACCTATGAATGCGATATATAAATTTAAAGTATATTGGCAACATACAATAACAATATAATTCCAAGACATAAGCTAACAATTCCACCTAATCTAGTATTGAAGCTTTCTTTTTTATTATATCTAATGCTTACAGCTGTACCGAAC
This sequence comes from Tetrahymena thermophila SB210, assembly GCF_000189635.1. Taxonomy (NCBI): domain Eukaryota; phylum Ciliophora; class Oligohymenophorea; order Hymenostomatida; family Tetrahymenidae; genus Tetrahymena; species Tetrahymena thermophila. Next base: position 89,028 of record NW_002476202.1, on the reverse strand, counting down.
AAGTCAGTCAGCATAAAAAAGCTACTTTTTTATCCTTAGTTTGTATTAATCATTATTATTTTGTTAAGTTTTTATTGATTAACGAAAATGTGTTATTTAATTCTACTTTTAACTTTGAATAATTTTTATATAAAAAAAATAATTAAAAAGTGCTTTAATAAAATAATGCTTGATCTTATTTTAAATAACAATTTAATATATTTATATAGAAGATTATAAATAAGAAAACAATATTTCCAAAAGAATTTTAAACCTAATCAGACATTTTTTTATAAATCTTAGATGATAAAATCAAGTTATCTTATATTTATTTGAACAAATTTATTTTATAAATTGTGAGCATTTTTTTTGGAGAAAAAAGCATTATTAAAAATATATAGAGAAGAATTTTTAATTTATGATATTATTTTGTAATTTAACTTAATAGATTATTTAACAGGTATTGTTTTATTTTCCACCTGATTTAAAAATATCAATCCATTAAAATATAATAATTCAATTCATTCCAATAAATAATTTATGAATACTTTAATATATTTTATTTATATCAACTATTAAATAATTTAACGAAATAAAATAATTACTTTTTTTTTCTACAGAATTTAATGGTTTTATAAATTTAAATTTATGGAATACATTTTTTTATTGTTTAACATTTTTTCTTTTATTAATTTGGCACTTTTATTTTACATTAAAAAACTATAAAATTACTTTATCAATCAATTTATTAAATATAATAGTAATAGTAAAAATCTAAGATTAGTAATAAGATCATTTCATAAATAAGAAAATTAAAAATACAAAAAAGATCAATTATTTAATAACATCTTGCTAAAAATAAATAATCATTTCTACTGAAGAGAAAATAATATAAATATTTTTTTAAAATGGAAGAAAAAAATCATTATTTTTTTAGTTTGCAAAGGAATCATTATATCTTTTATTTAATATGATATTTTTATCAAGTATTTTTACTTTAAATTTAAAATGTTTTTATTTATAAATAATTTATTCATAAATTGATTATTAGGTTTTACATTCACTTTCTATCAAAATGTTAAATATTTTATATTTTTATAATATATTTGTTTAATTTCTGGAAAAATTATTTATAGGTTTTATCTAAATTTATATTAAAATATTTATTATTATTAGATATTAAAATAGCTCAAATAAAAATCAAACAGCAAAATAAAAAATAAATTGGACTAACTATAACTAATTATTTTTGATTGGCTTGTAATTTATCTTGATTTTAAAAACCACTAGTTTTATTTCACAAAAATCAATTAAAATCTATGAAAGAAAAATTAAAAATCCCACAATCTTATTACAATCATGAAATTTTAAAAAAGAAGAAGAATAATTATTTCAATTTAAAAAGTAATGATGCCATTATTATGATTATTAAGAATAGGAAATATTCAAATTTTCTATTTAGCTATCATTTTGAAATTACTAATAATACATATATTTAAATATATTAAGTAATTTACATTAGCCATAGCAAAATTAGATTAAAAATGAACAAGTAAATTGAAATTAAAGTAATAGTAGGGTATAGATAAATATAAAGTATGTTTTTACTTTATAAGCTTGTAAGCAGTAATACAATTGAAAATATATTAACAATTTTTGGAAAATGGAAGACTTAGAAATTTTTTATTTGTTTTTTAGACTTTATTGAGAGTTAAATCATAAAATTAAGATTAAAATTTTAGCTAAAATTTATTTAGAAACTATTTTAAAATATTTTTAGAGACAGAAAAAAAAAATCGATGTTATCGATAAGAATAAAGATTTAAGTCATGATTATTTTTTATAAAAAAAATTGTTCTATTAAAGTTCTAATTAGAGCATATTATTATTATTTCTTATACATTTTTGATATCTGGAAACTCTCGTTTTTAATATAAATAATTAGTAAGTAAGTATATGCGATTAATACTAAATTTTTATTTCTTTGTTTAGAAAAAAAAGCTCTATCACTTTTTTGTTTAATACTTTTACTTAGGTATTAATTAAATATTGTAACAAAAGTATTACACATTATCTAAAGACAATAAGTCATCCAATAATTATATAAACTGGTTGATACTAATAATAAGCTTAACTTTTTAAATCTAGCATTCAATGTTTATTAAAAGCTTGAAAGGTATCTAACGATATATATTTTGCATTAGGTGACTTTACTTTTCCAAAAAAGAAATTTTCTGATTTTTTTTCTTAAATAGGCATAAATGAATAAATGATAACTTCTCAAAAAAATTAGAAACCCCTCCATACTCATTAGTTTAATTTTGCCGAACCTGATGAGATTTTGAATTGAAATCCACAAAAATTTGTAATTTACATATCAAGTTCTAACTTAATACATAAAGTAAATAGTATATTATTTTTATTACATTCTCATTTAAAATTTAAATAATACAAACATAATTTTTAATGTAAATATTTTTATAAAACACCTTTCAACATTAGAATTGGAGTAAAAAGTATTACAGTTACTTTTTCAACTGATATTTGCTATTACTTACTGAGCTATTTTTAGAATACATTTAAAGTTACAAATATTACAAAAATATTATGTATTCTTTTAATTTATTTGTTTTATTAATACTTAGGATACACTATTTTAATTGAATAAAACTTTAAATTTTTGTCTAAGGTGCTAATGCTATCAATTTTATTGATTTTTAAGATTTCATAAAACACAAATTATTTATTTTTGCTCTCAATATTTTTAGTAGGATGAAGCAAATTTGATAAAATAGATATAGTAATAATGAAAAAATTAAGAGTTAAGTACTTTTAGATCAATCAGATTTTTTGTAATTAGGATAATTAATTAAAATCGTTATTATCCAATCAACCAATTGAATATTTTAGATATAAATTAATTTCTTATTAGACTCTAAAGGTCAGAATATTTCATACAAAAAGCATTAAATTTTAATTGATATTTACTGATTATAATAAACGATAGAAAATTTGGAGGGGGATTTTCGAAATAATTTGATGAAAGGAAAATAAAATTTGATAGTGAATTTATTTGTTTTATCTAAATTACTCATTCATTTATTGGTCTGTTAAAATAATTATTTTTAATTTTTTTATTCTATGTATACGAAATTCTTAAATGTTCTATTTATTCAAATAACTTATGATCAAATTATAAGAACTATGATAGAAGATGTGTAGGCATATCTATTTTGAATGATAATAAATAGAATGATCTTAGAGTAATAATTTATTATTGCTAATCATTTTTACATTTATCTTACTTATATTTATACTTTAAATACAAAGTACTTTGATTAACTGGCTAAGTATAGTAGAAATGCAATAATTATATTTATTTAAGCAAATAATTATTAATTTAAAATCAATTAAAAGTGATAAGAAAAGCGAAAAAAAGACAATTAATTAATTTTCTTATTTGTAAGTATAGTAGCAACTAAATAAATATCACATTTTAAATAAAACAGCTTTATTATTACTTCACTTAAACCTATGGCATTAACTACAAATTGGCTTTTATTTATTTACCTATTTTGCTAATCAAGTAAGCAGATTTAGCCATTTTCTCACTTCATTTTTTTACTTTCATAAATAAATTTTCATTTTAATTTATAAGTTGTTTAAATTATACACTTAGTAATAGTGAGTAAATTTTTATCTAAAGAATTTATTTTTAACAGTATAAAGATTATCTAGCTAATATGTTGGGCATGATCACTGGATGATAGATTCTCCTACCCAGCAAAACCATAATGTACAATACAATATATATGAAATAGGTCTGGAGGGATAAGTCATTTTGCAGATTTCGTAATTTTAATAGTAGAGTCAAAATAATGGAGACATTGATATTAGCTTTTTAATAGAGTTTCCGTTGAAGAGTTTCAAGTAAAAAAGAAATTCATAAATATTTTATTCTAAAGTTAATTCATAAAATTATAGACATTCTGGCTTTTTTTCAATTGATAGACTTTTGACTTAAAATTTAGATGAAAACCTACTTCAAGCTGAAAAAGTAGAACTAGAGAGAATATATAGTGAAGACTATGTTTCTGGTTAATCTTATCAAGTTAAACTCTCTGTAAGATCTAATGGTTATGAAAATATTTATTTAAAAATATCCTCTATTCAATCAAAAATTAAAATAGAATAAATCTCACATATAACGTAAAAATCCAATTTTTCAATAATTTTTATTAAATTCTCTTATGAAAAATAGAATAAACACAAATGATCTTACACATAAATTCAGAAATTTATAAACTACTTGCCCTGATGGATAATATCTTAGTGGTTCTTCATGTTCAGATTGTAACACTAACTGTCTGCAATGTAATGGTCCAAAAGCCAATAATTGCATCCTTTGTGATGTAACAAAACGTCTAGATGAAAAAACTCCCGGCTAATGCTAATAATGTAAAGGAACTTTAAAGTTTAGTGCAGGTGGTGTTGACAGATGCTGCTATACCTATCCTGGTCCAAATCCTTGTCCTAGTAAGATCTGCACTTCCAAAAACAGATGTCCTAATTGTACTGGTAGTACAGATACTTATGATGAAGATAGTAGTAAATGCATAAAAAAAGATGATTGCTTAGGTTAACTTCTTGGTCCCAGTGGTGGTAGTCCAAATATGTATGTTTGCGAGCCTTGCCCTACTGATTAATTGTGGTTTGTTACTCTCAAAAAATGTTAAGCAGCTACAGATTGCAAAGGAAATAATAGGGTTGTTGGTAAATCGTGTATGGCTTGTCCAGCTAAATGCTCATCTACCTGTGAATTAGGTAGTGATAAATTATCCCTTGTTTGTCCAGTCTCCTGTCCACCTGGGCAATTTTTAATGGAAGATGATTCTTGTGGACCTTCCTGCGATGAAAATAATGGATTCTATAAAGTTCCAAGTTCCATCAGATGTAATGCCTGCCACTCTGATTGCTAAAGCTGTAATGGTAAGAATCAAACTGATTGCACTGTATGTAGAAAAAAATATAATAAAAATTCTTCCACAGGGATTTGTGAATGTGATTCTTAGAACGGGTCATTCTTAGATGGTAGTGGAATTTGTATTGCATGTAGTCCTAATTGTCAAACTTGTAATAAAGTTGGATAAGATTAGTGTTTGACTTGCAAGGCTAAATAATACAAAAATGAAAAAGGAATATGTGGTGATTGTGATACTTCGAATGGATTCTATTTAGATAAAACTGATTCTATATGTAAAAGTTGTGATCCCACCTGTAAAACCTGTAACAATAATTAAAAAGATTAATGTTTATCTTGCAATTCACCTACAGCATTCGTTTATGATGATGGCTAGTGCAAAGAAGGATGTGATACTAAAAATGGTTTCTATTAAAAAAATAACCAATGCTTAGCATGTGCCCCAACCTGCCTATAATGCACTTCAAACTCTGAAGCAAACTGTTAAGTTTGTAGAAATAACTTTTAGATGTAATCTAAAAAATGCACTTGCACAAATGTATCTGGATATTATTTAGATTTGTTAGATGGCTAATGTAAAACATGTTATTAGAATTGTGATTCTTGCTCTGGACCTAAAAAATTTTAATGCCTCACTTGTAAATCTGACTATTCACTCTTCCCAGACAATACCTGCTAATTCTGTGATACTTCTAATGGGTATTTTACTGACAAATCTAATATCTGTATAAAATGCCATAGTAGCTGCTTAACATGCAATGGTCCTAATGAAGATAATTGTCAAAGCTGTCCACTCGGTAAAGGATTAAATAAAGGAAAATGTGATACAGATTGTGATCAAGAAGATGGAAAATTCATGAATTCAGGTAAATGCAGTGACTGTGCTTCAGGTTGTCGTAAATGTATTAATAATAGTATGAGTGGTTGCATAAGTTGTGTTGATAAAAACACAATTCCTAGTGGCACTAGCAATAAAAGAAAATGCAATGGATCATATACCCCTTCAAGTTGTTAAGCATCAAATGGTATGTATGTAGATTTTAGTACTCCTAGTTCAATTAGTTCCTCAACAGGTAGCTGCTAGTCTTGTTCAAAAGGAAATTTAATATAACTAATCTACACTCACCCTACAAATTAAATACCGACCTCTCTATGCATTCCATGTCCTACCAAAAATGGATATTATTTAAATAGTAGTAATAATTGCACCAAATGTGATGACTCGTGTTAAGAATGTTAGGATGACACTAAAAAATGTTCAGTGTGCAAAAATAATCTCTTTTAAATGCCTGATAAAACTTGTGTTAAAGCTTGTCCTAATTAATACACTTTCACTAAAGAAGGCAACTGTGTTGAATGCCCTAGTAAATGTAAATAAGGTTGTGAGGAAGATTAAAGTTTCTAAATTGTTTGTGCAGTGAAATGCCCTGATGGACAATTTATATTTGATGACGATTCTTGTAAAAGTACATGTGATACATTAAATGGATTCTATACTCTTGCAGCTGCTAATAGCTAAACAAGATGTAAAGCTTGCCATAGCAGTTGTATAACATGCAGTGGTTCTCAAGAAAATGAATGTATTTCATGCAAGAACGGATTTTAAATAGATCCTGTTTCTAAAAAATGTATTTGTCCTTCTACTAAATTTTTTATGAATCCAAGTGGATAATGCGTTGCTTGTCATGCATCTTGTAATACATGTAGTGATATTGGTGAAAATAATTGTTTGACTTGTGCAGATACCTTAGATAGGTAAGTTAATGGTACTTGTGCGTTGTGTGATAAGGAAAATGGTTGGTTTTTAGATTCCTCTTCAGTCTGTTAAAAATGCCATTAATCTTGTTTAAAATGTACTTCTCCAGATGCTACAGCTTGCACGAAATGCAAAACAGGAGATTATCTTTATCCTGACTCAACATGCAAGACAGGTTGCCCTGAGGTAGGCTTTTTTAAATAAACAGTAAGTGGAATAGATAACTGTAAAGCATGCGATGAATCTTGTAATAAGTGCAGTGGCCCAAAAAATAATAATTGTACTGAATGCTCAAACGGTTTCTAATTAAACTCAAACAAATGTTAATGTCCATCTTCTGGATTTTTTATCAAATAAGTTGATGACAAATAAACATGTATTGCATGCCATAGATCATGCAATACCTGTAATGGGGTCGGTAGATTAGAGTGTCAAACTTGTGCCTCTGGTTATGATAAATACCCTGATAATAGTTGCTAATTCTGTGATACCAATAATGGATATTTTTTGAATAAGAATGTCTGTACTAAATGTGCAGATACTTGTGCTACCTGCAGTAATGCTACAGATTGTAACTCGTGTTATTATGGATTTGCGCTTAAATCAGATAAGACTTGCACAGAATGTAATACTGAATAAGGAAAGTTTATGTTAAAAGATAAATGTCAAGATTGTGTATCTGGTTGTAGAAAATGTACAAATAATTAAATTAATTAATGTACTCACTGTGATGGTAAATATGTTAAATAAGGAAATAAAGCAAATTTCTGCTCAGCATAATCTTGTGACTCTCCTAAATATATTGATGCATCAAGTGGTAGTTGCTCAACCTGCTCTAAAGGAAGTGTAGTAATTTATGTTAAAAAAGATGACTAAAATTTAAGTGCTAACTGTGTAAAATGTCCTACAAGAAGTGGATATTATCTAGATTCTAGTAATAATTGTCAATAATGCTCAGTAAGCGATTGCTAAGAATGCGATGCTAATGATAAATGCATTATTTGCGCAAGCCCAAAAAGTTTAAAGCCAGATGGAACATGTTCTGAATCATGTGGAGACGGTTTTGTATCAAATGATGAAAGAGTTTGCATTCCATGTATTGAAAACTGTAAAACCTGCTCATTTTCTATTTCTACTAACAATCCTATTACCACATGTTCAGAATGTAAAGATACTTTTACTCTGTTAAAAGATGGAACTTGCTCAAATTGCGATACTAAAAATGGTAAATATCTTGACTCTAACTAAATTTGCTAAAATTGTCATGCCACTTGTTAAACATGCTCCGATGATAAAGAAATAAGTTGCCTTACTTGTACAAAAAATCTATTTAAATATTAAGGAAAATGTGTTCCTTGTACAGATACAGGATTTTCTTAAGTTGGAACTGATTGCATAAAATGTGATACAAGCTGCAAGACTTGTTCTGATAGTACAGATAAAGGCTGTATTATTTGTGCAGATGGTCTTACGAAATTTGAAGATAATACTTGTAAAAAGTGTCCTGATGTTGGTTACTATGTAGATAATTCTGTAGAAAATGGAGTTTGTAAATAATGTAATCCAAATTGTGTGAAATGTATTGATAATCCTACAAATTGTACTGAGTGTGACCATAAAAATAATATCTATTTATTTAAAAACAAAACATGTGGTAATTGTGATGTAAGTAATGGATTCTTTATTGCTAACAGCAATACAGAATGCTAAGAATGTGATAATTCTTGTTAAACTTGCAATTCATCAGAGAATACAGCATGTTCTAAATGCAAACATGATAAGAAAATAGATTTAAATAACCTATGTAATGTCTGCGATATAAATAATGGATTTTATATTGATGGAGAACATTGTAAAGCTTGTCATAGCTCTTGTAAAACATGTAAAAATGGAGGTAACATAGATGGCTGTATTCTTTGTAAGGATGGCTTGTACATGCACCCTAATTTAGAATGTAAGGAATGTCATGAAGCAGATGGTGTATTTGTGAATGCTGCTAATAATAATATTTGTACTAATTGTAATGATAATTGTAAAACTTGCTTTGGTGATTAATCTAACAATTGTAAGAGTTGTAAAGGTAGTTTAGTTTTGATGGAAGATAACACTTGTGGTAATTGTGACACTGAAAATGGTCATTTCTTGAAAGATAATGTGTGTTATAAATGTGATGATTCTTGTAAGACTTGTAGTGGAAAAGATAAATCATAATGTATAATATGTGCTGATGGATTGCATAAGAATTCTACCACTGATTTATGTGAAGGCTGTAACCTAACTCTAAATAAATATATCGATCCAAGTGACAATAAGTGCTATGATTGCGATCCTTCTTGTAACAACTGCTCAGGAAAAGGTAAAGATACTTGCACAAAGTGCAAAGAAGGTCTCCACAGAAAGCCAGATAATACTTGCTAAGATTGCCCAACAGAAAATTATTTTATTTAAGAAGAATTTTGCAAGAGTTGTGATGGTTCTTGCTTAAAATGCACTAACGAGAAAAATAATTCTTGTACAGCATGCTCTCCTGATAAGTTTTTATATGAAAATGGAACATGTGGAGAATGTAATGAGTTTGGTTATTTCAAAAAAGATGGTAATTGTTTGAAGTGTGTAGAGAACTGCAAAGTCTGTAACGATTAAATTTCTTGTGAAGTTTGTCTAGACAATTTTTTCTTTGATAAGGATCTTAAATGTTCAATATGTCCAAACACTAAATTCTTTATCAAAGATAATAAATATTGTTCTAACTGCGATTCTTCTTGCTTAACTTGCAAAGGTGAAAACAAAACAGATTGTATAACTTGTGAAGAAAACTATGACAAAATAGATGGTCTATGTATTCCTTGCCCTGTTATTGGATATTTCAAAAATCATGAAAATAAATGCTTGAAATGCAATGACTCATGCAAAACTTGCTTAGGGGAAACTGAACATGACTGTGTTGTTTGTGCTGATGGTAAAAAATTCATGGAAGATAATACTTGCTAAGAGTGTTAGAATATTGGCTATTTCTTGGGTCCTCTTAACGGAAAAGTTGAAGTTTGTTAAAAATGTGATGGTACATGTTAGACCTGCAATGGTAAACTTTAAAACTAATGTTTATCTTGTTTAGATGGTAAATATCTTTATGATGATAACTCATGTGGAGAATGCACAGAAAATAAAGTCTTTAGAGTAGATGGTACAATTAACAAATGTGAGAAATGCCATGAAAAGTGCTTAAAGTGTAATGGAAATTAAGAAAGTAAATGTATTTAATGTTCAGATCCTAATGAATATATTCATGAAGATAAATTATGTAAGCCTTGCTTAGTAGAACAAGCACAATTTATCTAGGGCTTGAATTGTTTTATTTGCCATGAAACATGCTAATAATGTACTGATAAAGGTGAAGATAAGTGCACTGTGTGTAAAGGTGATCTTAAGAAGTTAGATGGAAAGTGCTAAGTATGCCCTACAGTTGGATATTTTGTTGATGGAGACCAATGCATTAAATGTCATGACTCTTGCAATACTTGTAATGGAGCAACAGAAGATAAGTGCCTTACATGTAAAAACGACTTTAAAAGAAATGAACTCACTAATAAGTGCGAAGAATGTGATATTAACAACAATTTTTTCACCTAAGATGAAATTTGTTATCCTTGTGATGCTTCTTGCAAAACTTGCTCATCTAAAACGGCTGATTCATGTATTAAATGTGAAGATAAACTCAGCTTTAATTCTTTAAATTTATGCGTGGAATGCAAAATTAGTAATGGGTTCTACATAAATGCAAGCAATCACTGCCTCCCATGTTCAAATAATTGTTTAGAATGTATTGATAATACTCAATGTACAAAATGCTCAGATACTTTCTTTTTGAGAAAAGATAAAACTTGTGGGTTATGTGATGCAAAATAATTCTATGATAGCAGTAATAATTGTTAAGACTGCCACTCAGATTGCTCCGTCTGCACAGGTCCAGACTAAAATCAATGCACTAAATGTGAAAATGCATCTCATTATATTCGCTTGGATTCTAGTATATGTGGAGAATGTGATAAGAATTAATATGTAGATTATGGTACTAATAAATGTTAATCATGTCATTTAGATTGCGCTACTTGTAATGGACCTTCAGCAACACAATGTTTAACTTGCTCTGATTCTTCTGCATTTATCTGTAAGCAATCAGATTTAGAATCACTTAATACTAAATTCTCAACTACAAAAACTTGTGAAAAAACATGCTTAAAATGCCATAGTGATTGTTCAACTTGCTTTGGAGAAACAAAGCAAAGTTGCTTAACCTGCTCAGATAGTCTAGCAACCGTATAAAAAGATTTCTCATGTTCAAGATGTCCAGAGAGATAGTTCATGAATGTTGATCAGAAAAAATGTGAGCCTTGCGGTAAAAATTGTATTAATTGCGATGACTCTAAAAATTGTACTTTATGCGATGATAGTTATACTAACGTAGAAGGTATTTGTATTTACTGTGCACCAGGAGAATATTATGGTAAGATTTTTTATTTTTAAATAACTTTTTAATAACTTAAATTTTTCTAACTTTATAGATAAAGTTTTATAAAGATGCAATTAATGCCATGAAGATTGTTAAACATGCTCTGGGGGTTCAAATAAGGATTGTATAGCATGTAAAAAATCAAATTATTTCTTTGATTAGAATAATTAGTGTGTAAGCAAATGCGAGTAAGGTTACATCAAAAAAGAATAAATCAATAAATGCGTTTAATGCTAGTATAAAATACAAGATGGTTAATAAATTTGTTTACCTGACTGTCCTGAAGGTGAAACTTGCTCATTAGTTTGTGGAAGCAACTCAAAAAAGATATCTGATATATTATGTGAGTGTAATGAAGGATTTGAATTCTAGTAAAACTCATTTGATACTTGTTAAATTAAATGTGGAAAGAACTCTAAATTTAAAGATTAAAATAGCTGTGAATGTAATCCTCACTATGTATTTAGCAATGCTTTAAAAACTGATTGTTAAATAGATTGTAATTTGAACTCTGTACGAGTTGATGAAAATACTTGTAAATGCTAAGAAGGATTTACATTTATTCCTTCTTCCTCTAATTAATGCCAAATTGATTGTGGATCTCATGCAATAAGAAAAGATGCAAATACTTGCGAATGTGAGAGTCCTAGCTATGAATTTTCAGTCCCATCTAATATTAACTGCCATTTAATTTGTGGATTAAATGCAACTTAAAAAGATGCTGATTCTTGTATTTGTACAAAAGGCTTTAAATTTATTGAAGGATCTAATACAGCATGCGAAATAGAATGCGGCTAAAATACAATTCATGTTGATTCTAACACTTGCTAGTGCAAACCTGGTTATGAATTCTAAAAAGACTCTCAAACAGAATGTTAAATAATTTGTGGAAAAAATGCAACTTAATCTGACTAAAATACATGCAAATGCTTAGATGGGTATGAATTTGAAAAAGGATCAAACACTCAATGCCAAATTAAATGTGGATCTCATGCTAAATAAATTGATCCTGAAAAATGCGAATGTGAAAATGGATATTAATTCAAAGAAAACTCAAAAACTGAATGTCAAATAACCTGTGGGGAGAATGCGATTAATGCTGATTCTGAAAAATGTAAATGTAAAAGTGAAGAATATAAATTCGTTGATGGATCAAACAAAGAATGTGAAGTTGTTTGTGGTTTAAATGCTAAACCAAAAGATAGAAATACATGTTCTTGCATAGAAAATTATGAGCTAATTCCAGGTTCAAGTGCAAATTGCTAATTAAAGTGTGGTGAGAATTCTAAAAATGAAAATCCTAATAAATGCTAATGTAATCCTGGTTTTAGTTAAGTACATGGTAGTGATATAGACTGTGAGATAATTTGTGGAGAAAATTCTGTTAGAAAGGATAGAAATACATGTTAATGTTAAGATGGTTATTAGTTTTATTAAGACTCCAAAACAGTTTGCTCAATAACTTGTGGAGAAAATGCTGAAAATGATGGCATTAATAAATGCAAATGTAAGGCAGGCTATGCTAAAGAATCTGGAAGTGAAAGAGACTGTGAATTAATTTGTGGCGAAAACTCAGAGAGAAATGATAGAAATAGCTGTAAATGTTTAAGTGGTTACCAGTTTTACTAAGATTCAAAATCTGTTTGTGCTATTAAATGTGGTTAAAATTCAGAAAATTCAGGAATTAACAGCTGTACTTGTAAGTAAGGATTCTCTTTAAAAGAAAATTCAAAAGTTGATTGTGAAATTAATTGTGGCTCAAATGCAGAGAGAGTTGACGAAAATTCATGCAAATGCAAAACAGGATATGAATTTGTAGAGAATTCAGTGACTTAATGTTAGATAAAGTGTGGTAAAAACGCGAAAAACAAATCTTTTGCTGAATGTATGTGCATTTCTGATGAATATGAATTTGAAAATGGTGATAAAAACTCATGCTAAATCAGCTGCAAAGAAAATTCCACTAAATAGGATATAGATACCTGCAAATGCAATGATGGATATAGTTTTGTTAAAAATTCAAAAACTTAATGTTAACTAGATTGTGGTGCTCACGCTTCAAACAAAGACTTAAATAGTTGTTAGTGCAAACAAGATTTTGATTTTATTTCAGGCTCTAAAACTGAATGCGAAATTTAATGCATTCAATTTTCATAAAAGATAGATTAAAATACTTGTTCTTGCTTAGAAGGTTACAAATTTGTTGAAAACTCTATTAACAAGTGCGAGCTCTCATGTGGCAAGTTTGCTAAAAATTCAGGTCCTGATAAATGTGAATGTGAATATGGATTTAATTAAATATCCAAAACAGAGTGCGAAGTTGCTTGCGAATAAAACTCAGAGAAAGAGTCTCAGCATTCATGTAAATGTCTAGTAGGTTACGAGTTTACAAAAGAATCTAAAAGATCATGCCAAATAGTTTGTGGAGCAAACTCAAAAGTTTAAGGATTAGATAAATGCTCTTGTCACAATAACTTCAAATTAGTAGAAGGAAGTTTAATTGAATGCGAAATTTCATGTGGACCAAATGCTATCTAGCAAGATAAAAACTCTTGTAAATGTATGGAAGGATTTGAATTCGTTGAAGACTCTGTATTTGAATGTGTTAAGTCAGTAAAATCTTCAGTAAGTATTTCTGATGTTAAAAACTATGGCTTTTTCTATGCAATCATGTTCACAACTTTAGCCTAAGGCATACTCCTGTTTGTTGGTTTCAGACTTGACCAACTTGATTCTTTTAGAGTAATCCCTATGCAAAAGGTAAGCTATCTACACACATCTGTTCTTTAGAGAACGTAGAATAACTTAAAAACTGCTTAGAACTTAGACAATTCTTAAGTCTAAAAAGTGTAAAATGAAAGTAAAAAATATATTTTTGTATTTTATTTAATAAAATTTTTATTTTTAAATTAAATAGGCACTTTAGTCGACATGAACAGATATTAATAAAATAATTAAAGCGTTATACTTTAAGATGATCCGAATAATGTGTCAATATCAGTTAATCCTATAGAAGTCTAATAATAAAATACCTTGATTAACCCTGTTTAACCTTCGCTCCAATAAAAATCAATAATAGCTCTTGAAAGCCTTGCTTTATAAAATTAGATCACCAATTTTGATTTAACAAAGAAAAAATAATATGAAAGTAAATTTTTTTCTATTTATGATAATTGTTAAATTTTATTTTTAAATAGGTGTACTTGACGAAATAAAACCATAAAAGTTAAGCTAAGCCAAGCATGAGTAGGCAATTTAGTATAACTACAGCTTAGCACAAAAGACAGCTACTAACTTAGATGAAACTTAAACTAGTTAAAAACAAGATTCTAATAAACACTCTTTACTCAAATCTTTTTGTGTAAAAAAAATATTTTCTTTAATTTTTCTAAACTAATTTATATTTAAATAACTAGATATATCATGAATTGTTTAGTTTATGCTAAAAATCTTACTCCTCATAAAACAGACCTCTTAAGTGTCTATTGATTTGGATGAAGCAAATCATTTAAATGGCATTAATTTGTTCATTTTCTTAAGTAAATAAATAATTTAAAATAAAATTTTTTTCTCATAATATTTCTAAAAATAATAGGCTCATGTTACATTCGGAATAGTTGTAGGTTTAATGGCATTTATAATTTAGCAGATATTAGGTTAAATTCTCTAAAAGTTAAATTCTTATAACAAATTGATTTGCAGTACTATCAAATACATTATTATTTTTGGTATAGTTGGAGGATTGTACTATGTAATAATTAAGTCTATGGTTGACCAAATAAATTCAAAACAAGTTAGCCAAAGCAATTTAATTGCTCTAACTTACCTAGTTTGCTTTGCTTTTGATTAAATTTTCATTTAATCAATAGTTGTTATATTTAAACACTTTAAGAAATCCTAATAAATTTATAATCTTTCATAGTTAAAATGAAAGAAAAAGATCTTTAATTTCATATTTTAGAAATATAATATATTTATCTTACTTTTATACTATAAAGTTATGTATCTCATTAATAATATATTAATTTGTTTATATCTTTAATATCCTTAAAAATTCTTTTATTATTTTATTAATAACATAATAAATAAATAAATTAATTAATTAATTAATTAATAAAAATCATTTAACTTGTAAAAAAAAGAATAAATAAATTATATTTTTTTTACACTGACAATCTTTTGATAATAATTTTTAGAATAAAAAACACAATCTATACCTTAAATATTGAAAATTATTTTCTAAATATAAAGCATAAAAATAATGAAATATCAGTTCTTTTCTTTAATTTTATTTATATTTTTTATTTTTAGTAAGTTAAATAATTCTTTGAATCTTAAATAAAATATTTTCACAAAGTCAAAGGATTATAATTAAGGAGATGCTAAAGTATTTTGAATTCATTATTTTTGATAAGCTAAAAATTAATAATAGAATCCTTAGAAGCCTTCAAGATTCTCCATAATATAAAATTAATTCATTTGTAAGAATTATAAATTAATTAAAAAAGATAAATTATTTGGAACCTCCTAATTAAAAAACTAACAGTAAAAGTTATTCTATGATTTTATGAATTACAAAAAGGTGATTTAATCTATAGTTCTGGAACTAAATACTCCATATTTTAATTTGAAGATGCTGATTAAAATGGTATTCAAAGAGTTGCAAAAAACTTTTCTTAAAAATGAAGGACTGGCAGTAGCTTGATTTGAGTAGATTATAAAGAAGGAGAGGTATATGATAATTATAAAAATAAATGTATTTCTTTGTCTTTTTTCATGTATAATTATGTATGGAGTATGCCTTAAGGTAATAAAAAATGTAAAATAAAATGATACAATAAAACTAATTTATCATACTATTTTAATTCATGAAATAGAACTAATTTTAGACTCAATAAAAGTGTAAAAATCTCAATTTAATGTGATTATTTTTAATTTATTTAAGAAGAAATAAGTTTAAATACTGCTGTGATATATATTTTAAATGCAATAATATTTATATAAGATTACAAAGAATCCAAAAATATCTGTACATACAAACATTTTGGTGTAGGAAAATTTTTATTTCAAGAAAACATATGTGGTGATTGCTATGCATAAAATAGAAATTATTTAGATCAAAATAATAATTGTATAAAATGCGATTCTGTATTTAACTTTAAGATAATACTGTGTTTTGAGTTTACAAATATTTATGTTTGTAGATTTGTGCAAAATGTGTTAAGTTTTTGTTCTAGTGATGAAAATCTTAAACTTGCAGTGAAAACTCACTGTGTATTATTTTATTGGTGATATAACAATATAGTAATGAAAAATTTAATGGTTTAGATTTTTCAAATTGTCAATTTTGGATACCTTAAATTTTTGGTATCGATTATTAATAATTGGGGTAGGTGCCTAAATTTCACAGTTGATGGTGACTTTCTAAAGTGGAAATATTTCATTTCAATGCATGAAAATAATATGAAAGAATTAAATAAATTAATAAATATTTATTTAATTCATATAGTATAAAATGCAGTATAAAATAAATTATAAGTATAAATTTATATTTTATTTCCATTTAATTATTTTAAATAGAATAATTTCTTAAACTAACTGAGATGTCGTAGTCATCATGATTAACATCATTATTTATTTCTGTTTTGTTAAATTCTTCTTCTCAAATTAAATTCTATTATTAATTTTTTATATAAATGTTATATTATTTAAATAGATTTTCTTTTCAATTTATGATGAAATTATTTTTAAAATACATAAATCTTCAATATAAAAATAGAAATAATTATTGATATTTCAAATTTCATTATAGAATAAATATTTTATTCAAAAATATACTAAATATTGTAGAAAGCCATACATTTAAAGAAAAACAAACATTATAATTCCAATTCTTAGTTAAAAAAATAATTTCAAAATGTATTCAAAAATTTTTTATTTTATGCTATAAATTTTACTAAGCTATTTTTAATAGAATAATATTTTAAATTTATAAATATTACATGAAAAAGATACAATAATTGTATCACGCCCACCTTTATTATTATATAACCAAATAAATGAGCGCATGAAATATTATAATTTTTATATGACCAAGTGACTGACTTACTTTTTATTTTTTATTAATATCATAGATTGCATAATCAACTGTGGATATTAAATTAATGGATTAATTTATTCTTTTTATATATTTCAAATTTAACTATTTAGAATGGAATTTAAATAAAATAAAGAAAAATTAATTATATTTTACAGCGATTTTTAAAATATTTATGATATTTTTCTTAATATTGTGTATTTTCTTGTGCTTACAATTTAAATATTGGTAGAAAACAGCTTAACTATTTATATTTACTATTTGTATGCTTAACTTTCATAAATTTTTGTGATTAATTAAAATACGCATTCGATGATATACATACATACTTTTCTTAATTTAATTAACTTTTAAATAAATATATATTTATTCTTTTATATTATTTCAACCATATACAGAACAGCTCTTGTAAATTGATTGTAACTTTAATTTTTCTATTTTTATTTTACTAAAGTTATTTAAAAGAATCACAGTATAAAATTAGGTGTTCAATACTGCTTGCAAATTTTTTATTGTTTGATATTAAAAATTAAGAATTAAAGAAAAAACCATTCAAAATAGTTATTTTTACTATTTACACATAACTCTTGAAGCACTTTTTTTTCGAAAATATTGTAAAGAAAATTTTTGAGCATTTGTTATTCTTAAACAAAGAGTATACAATTTTAGATTATTTATATCTATAAAAATAATTTCATTATTTATTCTAGTATTTAAACAACAAATTACATAGTAAAAAGATTTTTAAATGGCAGTTTAGCATTTAAATATTATTTTTTTTTTAATTATATTAAATGGTAATTTATTATTGTTTGTATTAAAAAAGCAAAATGAAATCTGAACATTATATATATTAGTTAAATGCATATAATATCTGAATTTTATTTTTTATTATTAAACAAATTTAATTGATTAGTTTCTAATTTAATAATAATTTTGGGTTTTTTTCATATTAAAACATACCTAAAAAACTATAATTAAAAAAAAAAAAAATCAAAAAAAATCAATTAAAATTGAAAGAATCAGTAAAATAGGAAATAAAAAATAATGAAATTATAACTCTTTGCATATTATTTTTTTTTACAATTCTTCTTAAGTAATTTTATGAAATTTCTAACAAAGATATTTAAATTATTTTATTTTAGAACTTTAGGTATAAAAATGTTAAAATTTTTTCTAATAAGATCATTATGATAATGTTCCTTTTGATATATTAAAATTTAGAAATCTTCAAATATCTGATGTTTAGTAAACCTCTACTTTAATAATTTAATTAGTAATAATTGATCATTTTTAAAAAAGGGTAAACTGTTTAGAACCTGCTAATACTAAAGATAACTGTACAAGATGTTCTATGTAAGATAGAATAACAAAAAAAGGTGATAAGTGTTACTCCTGCACAAATAATTACTAATATGTAACATTTGATGATGGAGTTAAAAAGTGTTGCCTAAAAGATTGCAAAAACTGTACTGAAAAATCAAGTCGTGCTAGTAAATGTGCAGATTGTAATCCAGGAGAAGTCTATGATTATGATAAAAATACATGCATTTCTTCATCTTCTTGCTCAGGAGTAATTAAGTATGGAGTATGCTATAAATTATTACCAAATTTATAAAGTGATGGTAATATTATATTTGTATTTATTTAAAATTTTTACAAAATTTAATAATTAATAGAAGTAATTTATGATCAAATTAGAGGAGAAATTATAAAACTCGAATGTGATGCTACATGTTAATCTTGTTCAAACTAACCCAATATTTGTAAAAAATGTTCCTCGGGTAATTTTTTTATAGGAGACTCTCAGAATTGTGGGAAATGCGAAATTTCAAATGGGTACTTTGTTGAAAATGATCGATGCAAAAAATGTGATTCTATTTGTAAAACTTGTAAAGATTCTTCTTAAAAATGTGATAAATGTATTGATGGTAAATTTAAAGACTCTTCTACTTAAATATGTGGTGATTGCGATTTAAATTAATAAAAATTCATTGATGGAGATTAATGTAAATAATGTGATTCTACCTGTCAAACTTGTGAAAAATCTTCAATAAATTGTAAGAAATGTTCTATTGGAAATTATTTTATAGGAGATACTCAAAATTGTGGAAAATGTGATATTGCAAACGGATACTACATTGAAAATGATAAGTGCAAAAAATGTAATTCTATTTGCAAAACCTGTAAAGATTCTTCTTAAAAGTGTGATAAATGTATTGACGGAAAATTTAAAGACCCTTCTACTTAAATATGTGGTGAATGTGATTTGAATTCATAAAAATATATTGAGGGAGATTAATGCAAATAATGTGATTCTACTTGCCAAGCTTGTGAAAAATCTTCAAAAAATTGTACAAAATGTTCAATTGGAAATTATTTTATAGGAGACTCTCAAAATTGTGGGAAATGCGAAACTTCAAATGGATACTATGTTGATAATGATAGATGCAAAAAGTGTGATTCTGTTTGTAAAACTTGTAATGATTCTACTTAAAAATGTGATTAATGTATTGAAGGTAAATTTAAAGACTCTTCTACTTAAATATGTGGTGATTGTGATTTAAATTCATAAAAATTCATTGATGGAGATTAATGTAAATAATGTGATTCTACCTGTCAAACTTGTGAAAAATCTTCATATAACTGTAAGAAATGTTCTATTGGAAATTATTTTATAGGAGATACTCAAAATTGTGGAAAATGTGATACTGCAAATGGATACTACATTGAAAATGATAGATGCAAAAAATGTGATTCTATTTGCAAAACTTGTAATGATTCTACTTAAAAATGTGACAAATGTATTGATGGTAAATTTAAAGACTCTTCTACTTAAATATGTGGTGATTGCGATTTGAATTAATAAAAATTCATAGATGGTGATTAATGTAAATCATGTGATTTTACCTGTCAAACTTGTGAAAAATCTTCATATAACTGTAAGAAATGTTCTATTGGAAATTATTTTATAGGAGATACTCAAAATTGTGGAAAATGCGAAACTTCAAATGGATACTATGTTGATAATGATAGATGCAAAAAGTGTGATTCTGTTTGTAAAACTTGTAATGATTCTACTTAAAAATGTGATTAATGTATTGAAGGTAAATTTAAAGACTCTTCTACTTAAATATGTGGTGATTGTAATTTGAATTCATAAAAATTCATTGATGGAGATTAATGTAAATAATGTGATTCTACCTGTCAAACTTGTGAAAAATCTTCATATAACTGTAAGAAATGTTCTATTGGAAATTATTTTATAGGAGATACTCAAAATTGTGGAAAATGTGATACTGCAAATGGATACTACATTGAAAATGATAGATGCAAAAAATGTGATTCTATTTGCAAAACTTGTAATGATTCTACTTAAAAATGTGACAAATGTATTGATGGTAAATTTAAAGACTCTTCTACTTAAATATGTGGTGATTGCGATTTGAATTAATAAAAATTCATAGATGGTGATTAATGTAAATCATGTGATTTTACCTGTCAAACTTGTGAAAAATCTTCATATAACTGTAAGAAATGTTCTATTGGAAATTATTTTATAGGAGATACTCAAAATTGTGGAAAATGCGAAACTTCAAATGGATACTATGTTGATAATGATAGATGCAAAAAGTGTGATTCTGTTTGTAAAACTTGTAATGATTCTACTTAAAAATGTGATTAATGTATTGAAGGTAAATTTAAAGACTCTTCTACTTAAATATGTGGTGATTGCGATTTGAATTAATAAAAATTCCTTGATGGAGATTAATGTAAATCATGTGATTCAAGCTGTTAAACTTGCCAAAATTCTCCATAAAACTGTAAGAAATGTTTTATTGGAAATTATTTTATTGGAGATACTCAAAATTGTGGGAAATGCGAAACTTCAAATGGATACTATGTTGATAATGATAGATGCAAAAAGTGTGATTCTGTTTGTAAAACTTGTAATGATTCTACTTAAAAATGTGATTAATGTATTGAAGGTAAATTTAAAGACTCTTCTACTTAAATATGTGGTGATTGCGATTTGAATTAATAAAAATTCATTGATGGAGATTAATGTAAATCATGTGATTCAAGCTGTTAAACTTGCCAAAATTCTCCATAAAACTGTAAGAAATGTTTTATTGGAAATTATTTTATTGGAGATACTCAAAATTGTGGGAAATGCGAAACTTCAAATGGATACTATGTTGATAATGATAGATGCAAAAAATGTGATTCTATTTGTAAAACTTGTAGCGATTCTACTTAAAAATGTGACTAATGTATTGAAGGTAAGTTTAAAAACTCTTCTACTTTAATATGTGGAGATTGCGATTTAAATTAATAAAAATTCATTGATGGAGATTAATGTAAATAATGTGATTCTACCTGTCAAACTTGTGAAAAATCTTCAATAAATTGTAAGAAATGTTCTGTTGGAAATTATTTTATAGGAGATACTCAAAATTGTGGAAAATGTGATATTGCAAATGGATACTACATTGAAAATGATAGATGCAAAAAATGTGATTCTATTTGCAAAACTTGTAACGATTCTTCTTAAAAGTGTGATAAATGTATTGATGGAAAATTTAAAGACTCTTCTACTTAAATATGTGGTGAATGTGATTTGAATTCATAAAAATATACTGATGGAGATTAATGTAAATCGTGTGATTCAAGTTGTTAAATTTGCGAAAAGTCTTCATAAAACTGTAAGAAATGTTCTATTGGAAATTATTTTATTGGAGAAACTCAAAATTGTGGGAAATGCGATACTGCAAATGGATACTATATTGAAAATGATAGGTGCAAAAAATGTGATTCTATTTGCAAAACTTGTAAAGATTCTTCTTAAAAATGTGATAAATGTATAGAGGGTAAATTTAAAGACTCCTTTACTTTAATATGTGGTGAATGTGAATTGAATTAACAAAAATTTATTGATGGTGACATATGTAAACCATGTCATACTAAATGTAAAACATGCTCAGGACCCTTAGAAAGTGATTGTAATAACTGTCCTGATGGAAACTACTTTTAAGGTGATACAAATGTTTGCGGATCTTGTGATTTAGACAATAAGAAATTTTTAAAGAAAAATAGATGCTACGATTGTCATGCTAATTGTTAAAAGTGTAGCGATGAAAATGAAACTTCTTGCATTACATGTATAGATAGCTTATTTAAACATGAAAAAAAATAGCAGTGTATTTCCTGCAATGAGTCAGCTGGATTATTTAAAAAAGATAAATTTTGCTACGATTGTGATTAATCCTGCTTAACTTGCTCAAACTAAGCAAATGAATGCATAACTTGTGCATAAAATTATTCTTATAAGCCTGGTTCTAAATAATGTATTAAATGTAACCAAGATAAATAATTTGTAGATAAAGATAATGTTTGCTAAATCTGTCATGAAAATTGTCAAACATGTGATGGATTATTTGAAGATAATTGCATTACATGTGTTGATAAGTATTACTTCAGTTTAAAGAGTAAAAAATGTGTATAATGCGAATTGACAAATAAAATGTATTTAACTAATAATAATAAATGTGATGATTGCAGTGAATTTTGTTTGACCTGCAGCGGTCCAAATAAAGATAACTGTCAAAGTTGTGTTAAAGATACATATTTTTAAGAAGACACAAATGAATGCGGTGTCTGTCAAACAAAAGATAAATAATATATAGATAATAAATAAAGATGCAGACAATGTCATGAATCTTGCAAAACCTGTTTAGATGGTGATGAATTTAGTTGCTAAACCTGTGATACTTAAATGGTATTTTAAAAAACTAATGAAGGCAAATAAAAATGTGTAATATGTGGTTAAAAGCATTTTGTAGATAAAAAAGACAATTTCTGTAAAGTTTGCAGCAAAAATTGTTTGAATTGCGAAGGAGAAAAGGAAGATTAGTGCACAGAATGTGAAAAAAATACTTATTTTTTAGAAGATACTAACTAATGTGTAGAGTGTGATCCTACAAATAAACCTGAGTTTATTGATAAAACAGATCCTAAAAAATCAAAATGTAGAAAATGTGATCCTACCTGTTAATCTTGTGATGAATTGGGTGCTGATAAGTGCAAGAAATGTATAGATGGTTTATATTTTAATGAAAATAAAGAATGCAAAAAATGTGATACTGAAAAGGGATTTTATATCTTATAGGATAAATGCAAAAGTTGTAATTCTACTTGTAAAAAGTGTAATGGGCCTGATGCAGATAATTGCACTGAATGCCCTCCAAATACATATTTCCAGGAAGATACTAAAAAATGTGGCAAATGTGAAATAAATAATGGCTATTTTAAAGATGATTAAGAAAAGTGTAGAAAATGCCATGATTCTTGTTTAATATGCAAAGATAATACTTCTAAATGCTAAAAATGTAAAGATGGATATTATTTTAGAAATGGTGAATGTATAAAATGCGATGAGCAAGGATTTTTTGTTGATAGAAATGACAATAACTTGTGT
The DNA here is from genome assembly GCF_000189635.1 of Tetrahymena thermophila SB210. NCBI lineage: Eukaryota > Ciliophora > Oligohymenophorea > Hymenostomatida > Tetrahymenidae > Tetrahymena > Tetrahymena thermophila. Next base: position 65,227 of record NW_002476202.1, on the reverse strand, counting down.
AAAAAATGCCATACATCCTGCAAAAATTGTGATGGAGAGGCTGAGAATATGTGTACTGAGTGCAATGACCCATAAATCTTTGAATAAAATTCAAAAAAATGTATTGTGTGTGATGTAGAGAATTCGATGTTTATTAAAAATGAAGAAAATAATGTGAAGAGATGCTATCCATGTCATAAAAGCTGCTAGAAATGCACAGGATAAGAAGATAATGAATGTTTAAAGTGCAAATCAAATTTAAGCTTTTTAAATGGAAAGTGCTAAGGATGTAATCTAGAGGATGCTAAATATGTAGACGATAATAATAAGTGTCTAGACTGTCCAGCAAATTGTTAAGAGTGTAATAAATCTAATTGCACTAAATGTAAAACGGATTTCTACTTTTTAGATGGAAAAAATGAAAATGGGTGTTAAAAATGTGAAACAGCAAATGGATTTTATACTGATAAATCAGCATGCAGAAAATGCGATTCTACTTGCAAGACATGTACAGGCTAAGGGTCAAATAAATGCTCATCTTGTTCTAATCCTAATTTATATTTGATGGTTGAAAATAGTACTTGTGGAGATTGTGATACCAATTAGAATTATTACAAAGATGAAACTGATAGTTAAAAGAAGTGTATGAAATGTCATACAGATTGTAAGACTTGTAATGATGGAAAAGATACAAGTTGTATAAAATGTTAAGATCCCAATACTTACAAAGACGGATAAAACAAATGTTAAATGTGTCATGAAGATTGTGAAACTTGTTTAGGACCAAACAATAATAATTGCTTAAAATGTAAATTACCAGACAAATTTATTTCAATTTAGGATAGTACTTGTTAAAAATGTAAAACTAATGAAACAAATGATGGAATAAAATGTTAAACCTGTCCTAAAAACTGCGAATAATGCTCAAAGCCTGAAAAATGTGAAAAGTGCTTAAAAGGTTTTCCACTCAAACCTGATGGATAATGTGGGAGTTGTGGGGAATCTGAATTTGCTGATTCAAATACAAATACTTGTAAACCCTGTCATTCTTCTTGTTAATCATGCACAGGTCCTGAAGAAACAGATTGTACAAAATGCAAAGACACAAGCTTAAGTATTAGATTAGACACTAAGAAATGTGGGACTTGTGATTTAGACTAATATACTGATGAATTTAATAAGTGTTAAAAATGTTCTTAATATTGTTCTACATGTAAAGGACCAAATAAGGATGATTGTAAAAGCTGTATTAGTGACTATTATTTCAATGGAGACACAAGCGAATGTATTAAATGCAATACAAATGAAAAGTTTTTTATTGATAATAAAAATTGCAGACCTTGCGATAATTCTTGTCAAACATGTTCAGGTAAAGAAAAAAATTAGTGTCTTAAATGCCCTGCTGGTTCCAGCTTCATCGGTACCCCAATAAAAGATTATGGTGGTTAGTGCTCAGAATGTGATCTTAATAAAGGGAAATATGTAGATAAAGACACTAACTCTTGCTTAGATTGTAATAAATCTTGTAAAACATGCTTTGGGTAGTCTGATAAAGAATGCAATCAATGCAGCGATGGTTTATATAAGAGGAGTGATTTAGGTAATATTTGTTAGAAATGTGATGAGTAAAATGGATATTATATTGACAAGGTTACTTAAGAGTGCAAAGCATGTGATAGCTCTTGTTTTAAATGCACGGGTCCTTCAAATAATGAATGCACAGAATGCAAAGATCCTAATTTAAAGTTAAGTGAATAAAATATTTGTTAACCTTGTAACATATCATTAAATTATTACATAGACGGTAAATTCTGTAAAAAATGCCATCCTGATTGCAAAACATGTACTGGTGAAAAATAAAGTGAATGTAAAGAGTGTGTATATGATAGATATTTCTTTGATAAAAACCACATCTGTAAGTAATGTCACTAGGATTGTTAAATTTGCAACGGAGAAACATAGTTTGATTGCTAAAAATGTTCAAAAAATGGCTACTATCTCTCAATTAGTTCACAGAAAAAATGTGTTTAATGTGATTATAACTAATTTAATGATGGTATTAATTGCTAAAATTGTATAGCTAACTGTGTTTCATGTAAAGATGGTACTTAGTGTTTGAAATGTGAAAAAAACTATCCAAAAACAATAAATGGAATCTGTGGAAAATGCGAAAATAATTAATTTGTTGATTCTGAAAATGAATGTAAAAGCTGTCATTCTGATTGCTCTTCTTGCACAGGACCCCTTTAAAATTAATGTATTAAATGTTAAAATTCAAATAAATTCATTAGAACTGATACAAAAATTTGTGGAGATTGTGATTCTAATTAATATGGAGAAAATTCTGTATGTAAAAACTGTCATAGTGATTGTTCAGAATGTTTAGGGCCTTCAAACTTAGAATGTAAAAAATGTTCCGTTTCTACTAACTACAATTGTTAAGATAATGAGGTAAAAATCTTTTCAAAAAGTTCATCTGTTTCGCTACCTTCTGGAATAAATTTGAAATGTTAAAAGTCTTGTTTACAGTGTCATTAAAATTGTGAAACCTGCTTTGGAGAGGGAATAAACTAGTGTATGAAATGTAAAGTAGGAATTTTATAAGATGATTTGTCTTGCTCAAAAAAATGCCCTAAAGGCAGTTTCTTTGATGAGTAAAACATTAAATGCGCTAAATGCGCCACTAATTGCTTAGAATGCACAGGTCTTCAAGAGTGTTACACTTGTTAACCAGATTATACTCTTTTAGAAGGATAATGCTTCAAATGTGAAATCGGGGAATACCTTGGTAATAATTTATTTTTTATATTTTTCTATCCAAAAGCATTGAATGCGATTTGTAAGTTAAATTTTATTAACGCATTCAAGTGAGATAATCATCAAATTTTATGTAATTCTTACAAGTGCTTTGTTACTATTTTTTGAATTACTTTAATCATTTTTTTGAAATTAATTAAATTTGTCTGATTTAATATTAATCAATCCCCCACCTTTATTTTTTATTTACTCAATTTACTGAAAGAAATTCTTCATTTATAATTTTATTACATATTTTTAAAAACAGATAAGAAATAAAAAGCCTGTAAGCCATGTCATGAAAGCTGTAAAAGCTGTAAAGAATCATCAGAAAGAGATTGCATAGAATGTAAAAATTCAGATTACTTTTTTGATCAAAATAACATATGCGTTAATAAGTGCCAAGATGGATTTATTAAAAATCCATAGAAAAAGAAATGTTAGTAATGTGCTTATAAAATAACTAATGGAAATAAGTAATGTGTAGTAGATTGTGGTAGCGGTTAATATGTTAATCCTTAATCGAGGATTTGTGAGCACTGTTTTTACAACTGCTTAGAGTGTAAAAATGCAATAACTTGTGAGAAATGTGAAGAAGGACTTAGTTTTATTGACGAGAGAAAAAATATATGCCAGAAATGTCCTGTTAAGTACTACCCAGATCCTATAACAAATATTTGCACAGAATGTCAGCAAAAAAATTGTGACTACTGCTAGTCTGATAAATGTTTAAAATGTTCTCATGAATACATTTTAAATACTGATAGAAAAACCTGTAAATTTGACGAAAGATATAAATACTACACCTGTAATTTCAAAGAAGAGGAAGACTGTGAAAAAGAAATAGAGGTTATCAATAAAACTGATGTGAGCATGAAATCTGTCTAGGTAACTTCAACAGCTATTCAAGCAGGCTCCTCAGTCGTTTTAGTCTCTGCTGCTACTTTTGGATATACCTTATAAATATAACAGTTGATAGGTAATTTTATAGTGTGTGATGATTTAAAATAAATAAGTTTAGGACCTACGTTTATAGGATAGTACTTCTCAATGAATATCATTAATTTATTCCCTAGTCCTTTGTAATCATTAGATGAAGAACCAGTAGAAGACAATAATAATGATTAAATAGATGACTAAAGTTAGTAATTAAAAAATAAAAGAACTCTTTCTTCAGATGTCTTATTAGATAATGATCTCAAAATGCTGTATTCTAAGAATTTTAGCAAATAATTTATAAAAAATGTGATAATTTACATTTTCTTGCTGGTAGGCTTGTTATTAGTTTTAAAAACGATAACTATAATCAGTAAGAAAATAACTTTCTTTTCAAAGTATTGTGAAAAAAAATATTCATATCTCATTTGGTTCAATTAGATCTTCTCAAACTTCATTTTTGCATCTATTTTTAAAGGCTTCTTTTACATAGAATTTACCCACTGGTTAAATATTACTAGCTTTGTCCTTCAAATTGTTTTTATTTTAGCATATCTCTTCATTTTGTTTGTACTCTTTAAGAAAGTAAGATGTTTTGATCCAAGGTACCTAGACAGAGATGAAGTCCCAAAGATTTAATATCTTGTGTAGAATATATCGGTAATGTCAGCATTTTAAAAATACTTTTGGTTCATATTTGAAGCAAGAAAAATTCTTAACTTAGCTCTCCTTTATTTAGTTCCAAATAAGATGGTATCTTGCTCATTCATTTTAGTATCAAACTTATTCTTTACTATTTACCTAATTTATTGGAAGCCTTTCACAATAAAGCATCAGCTGAGATACTATGTTATTATCGAAGTGCTGAACACTTGGATTAGCTTTTTGATATTCTTGGTAATAACTACTCACTACAAACTTATTTCATGGCTAACTTTAGGTTCAATGTGGCTTTTAAATGGAGTTATTCTAATATATGCTATTTTTACAATCGTCTACACAATGCATATAATTTATTGTAAAAAAAGATTTATTGTTAAAACTAGCTACTATTATGAAGATGACATGAAAATGAAAAAGTTTAGAGAAGAGCTCAAAAATAAGCACAAATTAAACATGTAGTTATAAAATTTATCTATGACAAGTGGATTAGGTATGCCAATTTCAAGCCAAACTTTAGAATATCAAACAGATAGATCGTAATATTTTAAATATTTATAAATTATTTATGTTTATTTAAAATTAATTAATTGTTAAATTTATAATCAAAAAGAATGGACCACAATGTTGTTGAATAACTTGATGATATACAAAAATTATAAATTAAATGGAATTTAAATCCAATTTATGCTAGATAAATTGCTTTATAAGAAGTAAGTGGTAAAAAAAGTAAACAGATGAATAACATACCTTAATTATGAAAATAGTTATCAACTTTTATTAAAATTGTTATCGATATTGTTTTTTTATCTTTATTAAAAATTATTAGTTTTCCATATTATATATAAATAGATTTTTGTGTTAGTAAATTAAGGTATTTTATTTACATTAACCATTTTTTTAAATGATCATAACCTAAGATTAAATTAAAAACTTCATTATTTTCTGAAAATTATAAAAAAATAAGTTTAAAATTTTAGAAAAATAATCTTTAAATAATAAACTTTTATATGAATATTTTTTAAATAAAATTTTATGAGTTTAAAAAGGAGCAAATTAGTAAACTGCTAAAATAATAAAACAATATAACAAACATTAAAAAAGAGTGTAAATTAAATTTACAATATTAGACAATGTTAAGTTTTACATCATAAAATATAATAGAAAAAAATATGTAAATAATATTAAAACTAAATTTTATTGGACAATACTTTATGAAGCATATTCGATATCCTTATTATCATTATCAGTATTGAGTTGATGTATTTTCAAAAATTATTGAAAGGGTTCTATTTGTTTTATTAATTAGCAGCATCGTTACTATTTGTATTTAAAACTATTTATTTAATTTTGATAAAATTAAAATATTATTTTCTATTTAAAAATTGTAATATTACCTAAATGTAATTGTATCATCTAGTTTTTTTTAAGATTTTTTATCTGGCATATCTTATCAAGATAAAATGCTCTCTTTAGGCTAAGCTTCATTTTCTATATGCTAAATCTAATCTTATTAAATTATCTATTCTTTTTTATTGACAGTGTTTACTATTTTCATTTCTTAACTATTTGAATCAGTTAATTAAATCTAATTTGATTAATCTATTGAATTTTTTTATTCTTAGCCTATTGCCATCATCTCTTCATAATTATCAGCTTTGATTTATTGAATTTTCGAAAATTAATTGAAAGGATTTTATTTATTTGATAAAACTTCAGACTATTTTTGTAAACTTACAGAATTGAGTTTATGATTTTTGTTTTCTTTTAAATTTTTAATAATTAATTAAAATGAAATAAAATTATTTATAAATTTTACATAAATCTTTTCCAAAACTTTAATCCTTTTAAAAGCATTTTATTGTCTAAGTTTAATTTATAGGTTAAATATTATCTTAAAGTGCTTCAGTGCCTTATATTTATTAAATATAATTAAGTTAACTATTTATTATAGTTTTTAATTCATACTTGGTTAATCTAATTTAGTTAAATTTTATTGTTAACTGTGGTGCGATAAGGCTTGAATTTCTTGATTCATCTATGCTTCATTTGCTGAATTAATAGAAATAGATAAATTTTCTTCGTTTTTTTAATCTTTCTCTGCTGTGAATACATGCTTTTGCAAAATTTGAATGCTTTCCTATTCTTTAAAATTAAAAAAGATTTTAAATAATCTTAGTATTTACTTTTAATAATAATTTACATGCAAAATTTTGTTTAAAATTTTCATTTTTAGAATAAAAATAAGGAGATTTAGAAGAAGGATCTAAAATTAGTAAGTTAGAATGACTCTAAGGTGAATTTAAGCTTTTTAAATTATTTTCTTTGAGAAATTATTCTGAGAAATTTGGTTCGTTTCTTGAATTTTTTGTATGAGATAATTTATTGTGATCTTAAATAAAGTTTATTATTCTTCTATTTTCTTTTATTATTTAAATATTATTTTAAGATTTATTTAAATAGATAATTCTTTATTTACCTTAACTTATATATTGGTGAAAAAGTGATGACTTTTAATCTTGATTTAAATTTGAAAATTTCAACAAAATTTTTTACATTTTAAATTTCAACTGCTATTTAATTGATTAACTTTTAGAATTAAAATATGAATATTTACTTAAATATTTTTTAAAATATTTAGAATTTTAAATCTGATTCTTTATTTAAAGGAGTTTCTTTTGCAAAACCTTAAAAATTATAAATAAGATAATCCATCCATTTAAGATTATCATAATAACAAAGCATAATACTTGCAAGTATTCCTATTCACTATCACTTTAAACAATACAAAGCAGAATTGTAAATGAACATACTTTGGTGGAGTAACTATCTATTTAGTTTAGCTAGTTTAAGCTATATGGTTACAACTTCCTTGCTAAAAAGTCATAAAGCATAATTATTAAATAGCTTAAAACACCCTTTATAACAGCATCTTAAGAGTAATAACTTAATATTATAATTATAAATATTTTTTAATTAATTTTAATGAATTCCCAGTAATATACATTCTTTTTATATTCTTTGAATAAGTATCCATACTTTAAATTTACTTAAATATTATCCAATCCTAGTTTTCTTCTGTATTAAAATACCTAAAAGAATAATAAACCAGGGATTATAAAAACCCATATAGCAAGCAAAGGAAGAACTAAAATAAAACTGTAGAAATTAAATTCTTATGTATTACATTTGTAATTCATGTTTATTAGTATATAAGAAGATTTTCCAACCTACCTACAAGAAACTAATCCAATCATCTACTATACTAAATCTGGTTAGAGAAACATGAATAAAAATATAAATCCTGTATAGAGTGCATAGATATCGTATTTCTTATATCTATAAATGCAAGATTACATTACTTTTAACCAAATAGCATATAGTATCAAGACTATTATAATTATTTATAATGATATTATCAATTTGAAGTAAATTATTGGAATTTTTATATTTAAATCTTTAAGAAAGCAATCAAAAAAATCTATAGAGCTAGAGACAGGAACCCCTACAGCTGAAGCTAATTCAAACAAATCTAATTCATTATCATTTAAAAAAAAATGAATAACTAAAGTCTAGAATTCTAATATAATTTACCAGATTGGAAACTTAAGTTATACGATGCTATAAATGAAGTTATTTGAATATAATTTGTGAAAATTTTTATATAACACTTCTATATTAATATACCCCTTAACGAATAAGATACACTAGAGTTACTAATAGGTCTTTTTCTTATTATTGCTTAGATTAAAATCTTTGATGTCTAATAATCTCTATCTGTTCTCACAGTAATATGAAGTGAAATAAATATCCATAAAACACTGATAAATAATTTCCATAAATTCTATTTGATATTTTTACATTATGTGCATTAGTATTTACTCAACCTCGTATAACTCTCTCCCCAAAATTCTCCATAAATCTTTTAAAATATAATTTAAATAAATAAATATAATATTTTAATATTTTCTTACATCACACTCTTCACACAATGGTCCTATATTTCCAGTAATGCATACTTAATTTCCAAAACTACTTTTATCACAATTTTGTTTTCTATTAACACATTCAAATATATCTGGACTATACTCTTCTTCTCTCCAAAAACCTTACTAAAGATTAATTATTCCATATGTACACTCTGCTCCATATGGACAAGGGTAACAGCTTGTATAATCTAAACTATACTTGCCATTTTCACAAGTTTAACATTCTTAAAAATTATTGTATTTATTAATTATTTCTCCATATTAACATTTTCTAAAATTCACATGAACATCAAATGTGTAATTTGAGTCATATTAATTAGTGAAATTATTATAGATCTTAATTGAATCAGATGTAAACTATATCACACATGATGATTAAGGAATACCAATAAATTAGAGGTTAGAAAAATTAAAAATGTTTTAAGTAGGATCTATATTAATTTATGAATTACCTCTAATGTAATATTATGAATTGTTTTGTGTTTTACTACTAACTTGAACTTATGCAGTTAATAATTAATTTTTTTATTAAATAAATGTTAAATTTGTTTCATCTCTGAGCTAAAATATAAAATTAGGTAGATTTCCTCCACTTTTAAAATCACTCAAGATTATTTTATAATTATTTATATCAAATTAATTGTTAAAATTAAAATCAGCTATGTTAAGTAATAATAAAGATGTAGGATAGGAGAATATATCAGATCCATATAAATTTGCAATATTATTTTTAATAATATTACTTGAATCTATAAATGGACGTATACCTTAATTGTAAATAGCCCCTCCTACTTAAGCTTAATTAACTGAGAATAAAGAATTTTTTATTAAAATTTATTATTTTGTTGAATTAATTGAATCACTATTTATCATTATGGCTCCTCCTGATCCTTGATTTGACAAATTCTCTCTAAATATATTTTAAATTACACTAAGCTAAAATACATCATCTTAAAAGGCATGTATATAAACAGCTCCTCCATCTTTAGTAGCCAAATTATTTATAAAAGAAGAGTTAATTATTTCATTTTTGTTAGTTGCTAGTCCTTAGATATATATAGCACCCCCTACTTAAGCCTTTAGTTTAAATAAAAAATAATTAAAACAAAAATTTATTTTTTAATTCATACAGTCGAGCGAATGAATCTTGCTTCGTTAATTTAAAAAGTTGAGTTATTAAGATTTATTGAAGAACCATAGCAATTAGAATAACAAGAAATATTTTCAAAAAGAGTTTAGCCAGATAATTACATATTTGAGTTTTATACCATTATCATAGAATTATTCTATTTTACTAAATTAGAATATTAATTTTAAAGAAACCTAAACCTATTTTTTTCAACTTTAGTAATATTAAGAAATTAAGAATTTTGGATAACCAATTATCCAGAATCAAAATTTATCAAACTCTGAGAAAAATTACTTTATTGAACTATGACTTTTGTGAGATTCAAATTAGAATTAGTGGAATTAATAAATAAAGGATATATTTGATCAGGTAAATTAAATAAATTGCTAAATGTAGATTAGTAAATAGCTATATTAGAATTTTTTGATTAAATTAAAGCTTGTGATTGCATACTTTAAATTTAATCAGCAAATTCTTTAGGAATACTTAAATCCTTAGTTTGAATTTGTATTACTTGCTGAAAGGATAAAAATGAATTTACTGAATTGATGAAGTAATTATTTTATTATCCTAGAATATTTGTGAAGTAAGAATTAGCAAACAAAATTTAATTTTATAAACTTGGGCTCTATGTTTCTGTGTATCTTTTTATATGTAAATTAGTATGTTTTAAAATAGAAAATAAATTATTTTAAATTAAAAATATTGAATTATAATAAAATTATTTTTTACTAAATAGAAATAGCCTATGATCCAGAACTAAAAGAGTATATATGTGTAAAGTTGCAGTAAGAACAGTTTAAGAGTAAAATAGAATTTTAACTATTAATATAAAAGGCGCTTCCTTTCATTTTAGAATATCCTTACATAAATGAAATTTTGTTAAAATATAAATTAAGAGAGTTGCTTAGAGGTTCAATATAAAGAAATGAACCCTAACTAGCTGTAGAGTTAGTGAATTAGGTATTGTTTATTACTAATTTGTTTAACTTTGCTCTTAAAAATCCACCTTCTTACATAAATTATGATATTGGGTCTTGTAAATCAAATGAAGAATTAGCAAAAATAGAACTGCTAATATAAGTATTATTGCATTATAAGTAAGCAAAATTGTAAAGTGTATTTGATTTTGAGTTTGTAAAAAAAGATCCTTCGATATTAATATCACTTAATGGACTTACAATCTAAAATCCTGTTGTTGACTAGGTCTAAGAGTTGATTTAGCCTTTAAGTTGATTTTCATGAAAGAAACATTGCAAGATTTAGATATTAGAATAGTATTGTGATGTTATTAAAATAGGATTTGACTGAGTATTTGGCTAAGTTTGATTGAATTAGCAATTTGATATATCCACATTTTAAAGTATAATGCTTATGTTTCTATACTGCTAAATGTTCATATTTATAATTGAATTATCAACAGCATTGATATTTTCAACACTGAATAACTATAAAGTAAAAGTTTGAATTTCACTTAACATAAGAAATCCTCCATACTATCTATTATTTCTATTATCTTAAAATTGTTTATCGTTTTTGTATGTTAAGTTGTACAAATTGACATAATTTGAATACTAAATAATACTAAAAGCGATTTCATATTGATTCTGGATTGTAATGTTTTATATTGTAACATTTTAAAGCTAATTAGTAAAAAATAAAGAGGAAGTCTAAATAGAAACTTTGTTGTTTTCTTATAATGTAGGATTATAAATATTTTCAGAGCTAAAAAGATTTGCGATTAAAAGACTATGCTATGGAACTGCATTAAAATAATAAATAGCATTAAAAAAGAGATAGGGTGCTTGAATATAAAATTTATTTTGCTATAGAACAATATTTTGGAAAATGAATTGTAAATTAATTTAATTAATGTTGCTTATGGTTGAAAATATTTTCTAATTACAAAATGAATTATTTGCTATTTGTAAGTTGCTAACAATAGATTGGCCTACTTAAAAAAGTTATCCAACAGATTAAGCAGGGTTGATAGCAAAGCTATTGCAAGTGTTATTTTAAATGATCATATTATCAATTATTAGCAAAGTATCACTTTTCTAAGCTAAAATGCTGAAACGGTAGTTTAGTATTGAGTTTAATAGCTGAAAGTTATTAAATTAAATCTTAATAAATAAAAAAAAGTTAATTATCTTTATTGATAAAAATTAAAAGTTACTTAATTTGAATTTTCTACACTGATAAGCTGATTTACATTTGAAAAATCTTTGTTTGATATTGTAGTGTTAGAAATTGTTATTGTAGAGTTTTTTGCTTAAATTTAGAAGCAGCTAATAGAAGAATTGAAAGAGATATAGTCTAAATTATGAAGAACTGTATTTTAAACATTAGTCAGTTAAATACCACATTAGTTGTTATTTGCTAAATTTAATATTGTAAAATTCAATTTTAAAGAGTTTAACATTACTGAATTATAGTCTTAAAACGAAAGAACATTTGAAATATTAATCCAGCTTTGTTAAGTTGAATTCATACTCTAAATATTAAGCTTGACTTTACTACCAAAATCAATTTATAGAAGTTATTAAACTAAATTCATCGTATTTGATGGATCAACAATTATATTTATTTGTAAATTCAAAGCTTCATATAAAAATTAAATATATCTTTATGCCTAATAAAAAATTATTTAAGAAAAAACTTTTTAATGAAGTGCTGTTTATAAAAATGGTTACATCATAAAAAGCTGTCATGATGCTCTTTGAAGTAAGAAAAGGAGAATCAGTAGTTCCTAAACCATAAAGTGAGTTACTTTATTAAGTTTCATTGGTATTAAAATAAAAATCCATTGAGCAACTCATACAAGAATTTAAATCATGCAAGCATTTATCGATTTCAAAATACACATCAGCATAAATATGCTAAATCCATAGCAGTTATACTTCTGGTAAATAAGTAAAATTTACAACACGATCTAAGTTTTGATTTGATATTATTTTCATAAAATACTGAAACTTACCTGAATTAAATTAATAAATAAATATATCTCCTCCAGATGAAAAATCGTAAATTAACAATAGCTATATTTCTTCAATAAACTACATATAATCTTAAAGACTTTGAAGCTTGATGATTTATTAAGTTTAACCAGTAACAATGTTAAAGCTAATAACCTAAAAATCTCCACATTCAATTATTAAGTAAATTCCATTAGAATTATCATACAAAGTACCAATAATAGAGTTTAAGCATGCGTACTAGGCTTTATTAAATTAATAAAATAAATAAAATCAAACAAAAAATACAAATTTACTTATCTAAATTTTATATTTAAAATCAGTAAAATTTTAAGCATTCCAAACGTATACGTTTCCTTTTACATCTAATCCTATGATTTCTTGTGACTTGCTTGAATACAGGGCGAAACAAGTTTAATTAATATTATCGTCTGGATTACTAGATACCAACACTTAAAATTAGAAATTCCACATATCAACAATATGGAATAAGAAATTTTGATTTTAATTTTTATTAGGTAATCCAATCACAATCCATACTTCTTCTTAGTTATTGCTTTTTCTATAGAAAGCTAAGATATTGTATGTCTCAGAAGGTTAATTTAGTTACAGATAACCTAAATTTAACCACTTTATTTAAAAAATTAACTTAATTTTATAAAAAAGCTATTCTCGAATAATTATTCTTTGAGAAAGAAATATTTAGTAGGATAATAAATTTTTTTTTATAAATTAAAAGAAAATTTAAAATAAAAAAAAAAGGTTTTAAAACAATTTTCGTACCTTATAGTAGAAAAAAATAAAAAATGTTATTTCTTACTTACGAAATAATTATTTGAGAATAACTATATTAAAATAAGTGATAGAATGAAATTTACATGTCCAAACTAAGAATCACTTTAACTAAACGATATCTTTTAAAGCTATACAACATTACCTTATAATATTGTTATATAGCAAAGTGGATTGTTGACAACTTATATGAATGTATTACCCACGTAGGCAAATCCATAAATATTATAATTTTATATTATGTTACCATTCAAATTATCTTAAGTAATAAAAATGAAATTATAGTAAGTTGAAACAAAAAAGTAATTTTATTAATTTTTTAATCTAAATAATTTTGAGTATCCGTCTGTTTTGTAATCTAATTTATTAAGAAAAAAGCTTCAAATGAATTATTGAAAGAATTTAAAAAGAAAAATAACCTAAATTTAATATTTTGTTACTTATAAATTTTTTATTTATTTAAATTTCTTAACGCTTTCAATTAACTCACTCCACCCCTATTAAAAAGCGAGTAAATTATGTTTTTCTTTATTAAACAATGTTTGGGTTTTAATTGATATAGTCTCAATTTATGAGAAATAACATTAAATTAATTATATTATTAAAGTATAATAATAGAGAGTATAAAAAAATTTGAAATCTCTTTAAATAAAATGAAAAAAATAAATATTTTTTGGTTTCTTTTTAATTGATAAATTAATAAATTGAATTTACTAAGTGTAAAATTTTTAATTTTATTGGTAAATTTTAAAAAAGTGATTTACATTGACGAATTTAGCTGGTATTATTGTTGTAGTTATAAATAAAAGGAAAGGATCTTATTTAATCATTTTAATTTTAAACAGCAATGATTAGTTAGTTATTTTCTTCTAAAAAGTACCACCATGATTAAATTAATAATAGTCCAGTTAAACTTACTTAAAGTGGATTTTACAAATTTAAGAAGTTCAACGATTAAATCTAATTTGTAATAGGATCAGTGACAAATTAAAAGTCAAATCTATATAAAGTAAATGCATCTGATGTAAAAATACTTTCATAAATAGAACCAGATATATTTACCTTTATATACTTAATCGCGTAAAATTAATTTTAACTATTTAATAAAGCTATTATTTAAAAAAAATAATTTAGAAACTTTATTTTGAAATCCAAATAATTAACTTTGATGAAATATTTCCGTATATGGTTAACCACTAAAGTGGTTTATTTTAAAAGCAATTAATTAAGTTTAATTTCCAGCTAAAAATAAAATATCATAATCATCATGCACATCATAATTGTGAGAAGAATTTATAAATCCATCTTTTATTATATAAAATAATTGTTAAGTTTTAAATTTTCAAAAGAAAAATAAATTACTTGGTAGTTAAAAATAACTATTGTATTAGGATTTGTTTGTCTTAGTTTGAAATGACCATGAGAATAAACCTATACTATCTTACACCACTAATAAAACTAATCCATTTTATTATTTAAAAGCTTTTGTAAAAGTATAAGTGTTATAAGGAGTAGAATCATATTAACAGTTATTAAATCTTAAGATTGTTTGAAACTAATTAATTTCAACAACAACACACTCACAGTTAATGAAGCACATAAAAAGTAGATCATAATCTTTTAAGTAAGACATTCCCTATATTTGGCTGTATATAAATTACTGCGATATTTTGAGACTATAGGGGTCTACAATTAACAGATGCTTTTAATTAGAAATTAGGATCTTATTTTAAGACTCTATAAAATCCATTTGTGTAATCTAAAATTCGGCTAATCATAATAAAAAATATGTTTAATTATATACAATAAATTTTAATAACTACTTCTAATCACATTTTTGATGTTATCTTAACTCTTTGAGATATCATCAAAGTACAATATGTTATACGCGATTTGTTATCCACTAATAAAAGCTGAATTAACTAGTAGTATGTTAGTTTTTGGTATTTTCAAGAAGTTGTAAATTTAAAATCCCTCGTAGTATCTAGCCACTATTTTAAAAAGTTGAATTAAAATTACATCAATAAATATTTTTTTTACTGCTTTGCATAGTCAATTAGGGGCACTTTTAACCATAAGTAAATAGAATGAAGATATTTTAAATGGTAATCAAAGTTAAAGTAAATATTTTAAGCATAGTTAACTATGTAATTATGACGCTATTTTTTTATTCTTAATTATATTAAGTAGATATGTTTGCCGAATTATTAATTTATTAGAATTTATATTAAAAAGTAAATAAGGATTACCTCCTTTCAATTTGAGCTTAAATTTCTAAAATAGATAAAATGAAGAAAAACATAAAAAGTAATCAATATCTAAAAAACTTACATAACAAGTATAATTAATTGATGTTGCTCTATATTTTTTTGAATTTTTTTAAACTAAATTTAGTGCTCTTGAATCTTAAATATTACAAAATTAATAAACAGAGCATTAATAGCAATAATTATTACAAAGCATGTTAATTACAAATATTATAACTCAGTGCTACTATAAAAAACATAAAGTAGAATTGTTAAAACACACACTTTTAGTAAAAAAGCAGTCATCTGTAAAGTTTAATTATTGTTTTTCGTAAGGATTTAATTTATTAATCAAAAATCCATAAAAGGATAATTATAAAAAACTTAATATATCTTTTATAGTAGTGCTTGTTGTTATTGTAAAAGTTTTCAATTAATTTCTTGTAATAAACACTTTTTTGATTGAAAAGATAAGCACACTTCAAGCTTACTTTAATATATTCCAAAATTTATTTTTTTTCTATACTAAAAACACTTTTAAATAAAAAACCTTATTGATGAAATAACTAAGACAGAGATTTAAAAATTAAAGCAATCAGTATAGCATTTTATAATTCATATTTATAATTGAGTATTATGTGCTTCGCACCTATTTAAGCGAAACTAACCCTTTAATCTATGTTAAAAAATCAGGTTAAAGATAAATAGATAAATATAATAAATTGAATAAAAATTACATTTCATAGATTTTATAAAAACTAGTTTTATTTTTACCAAAATAATTATTTTATCAAGATCATAATAAATGAAAAAAATAGAAATGATTAACTTTAAATATAATATCTAAATTTTCTATTAAAATCTTTTAGAAGCTAATTAAAAATCTTTTGATGTTGAAATAGAAATTCTTAGTAAAGAAATTAAATTTAAGATATCTATTTTCCAAATAAAGAGAAAAATTTTTTAATTAGATTTTTTTTTTTGCTTTAAAAATTACATAAAGTTATTCTTTATTAATATAATGGTGTAATGTGAATTATTGTAACCATTTATAGAACAATCAAAAAAATTTAGTTTTTAATCATTAATAGATGTTTATATAATTTTACAATTTAAACTATCTTAACTAACAATAACTTATCTTCATTAATTGGATTGATAATTAGACAAAATTTAATAAATTTTGAGCGATAACATAATGATTTATTTAATTACAAATATAAATTATAAATTACAATGAATGTATATTCAATTATCAAACCTTTAATATCAATGTAAATATATATTTTTTATTATGAAACATTATTAAGAGTAATTCAATAATTTTTAAGATTATTCCGTATTTTTATTGCTACCCTTCGATATAAAATTTTCAGAGATTCTTATTTGTTTTACTATAATAATTAATTAAATATTAGTTTAATGAAGCCAAACATAAATAAAATTTTGCAGTATTTAATAGATAATTAATTTATAAAATGATGTAATAGTAAGAAATTATAAATTTAAATTAACTAATTTTAATTATTTAAATATATTCTTATATTTTTATGTTTTTTGTTTAAAATAATAAATAATTGAATTTTTTTAAGTTGATAAGCTTCATTTTAATAACTTTTTGCACATTTAATTTATATTAAATTATGGAAGCTTAGATTTAATTTTATATTTTAAAATTATTTAATGTCTGTATAAAATTAGTTCTAAGTCAAAAAATTTTCAAAATCTAGTATTTTTTTATTTTTAAAACAATTAAAATTCCTTACTTTTTACCTTTTTAGTTTATAAATTAATTTACCATTTAATATATATATTTCGAGATAGCTCACAATTATAGTTTTAAATGTTAAATTTTAAAAAAATAGGTTAGTAAAATATAAAATTTTTTTTTACTTAACTTGATTTTTATATTTATTATTTATATTAGTTCCTTCTGTATTTCCATTAATTAGTAAAACTATAACTAAGATTCTATTGTATAAAATAATATTAGATATTTATTAATGTTTATTTGTAAATAACCTATATCAAAAAATGAACTCATCACAAAAATATTTTTTGTATCCATTTTTATAAGTAAAATAATAACTTAAGCAAAAATACAGATAAATAATTTAAAACTATTTTATTTGTATTAAAAATAATTTTTTAAAGAATTAGTAAAAGTAATAAAGGATATTTTTTTAGAATAAATTTTATTTTGATTTTTAAAAATTTTTACGTGTAAAAAAAAATAATAACTTAAAAAAAACCTTCTTTTTAATTTCTTTTTTTGTTCTAAAGACCTTTAACTTATCTTTTTTAGGTAATAAAACTTTCTTTATAAATAAAAGTAATCTAAACAAAATGAAGATTTCTTTAATTATTCTTCATAATATTTTAAATTTATTTTATAAAATATATACAATGAACATATCAATTATCTAATAACTTTAAATTTGTATTTCTACATATTTTTATTACTTCAAACATATTCAGATTCCCTTATTAAATATTTTAATAGATGAACTCACTAAGAGTATGAATTCAATGAATATAAAAATAATCTTGGAATTTATCGTGTTATAAATTAATATCAAGGAGATAAACTGTAAGGATTTATCTTTAATTTAAAGCCAATATTTTAAATAAGCTTCTATTTATAGTTGAATACTAAAATTATTCTTATATTAAAAAAAATTTAAATAATCTAAAGCTTTTTATGCTTTTCACACAAGTAATATATATAATAAAAGAATGTTTCATTGTTCAATTATGTAAAAAATTTTTAAAAAATGTTTTAAATTTTCTTATTTATGGCAATATAATTTTTGAAATAGAAGTTTAATAGTGGATTTTAATAAAAAGGATTTAAAACTATACTTATTAGTAGGTTACAAGCAAAAAGAAGAAAAAATAATAAGTTTAATTAGTGCATCATCGTTAATTTTAATAATTTAAATGGTTAAGATATTTGTTATTCAATATAAAATTATGTGCTAACAAAAATATGTAATTAAATAAAACTAAATTAGAAGAAATACAGAAATCTAAAAGAACTTAAAAGAACTGAGAAGAAAATTTTTTATATTTTAAAGTCCTTTCATAATCAGAATAATCTTCAGATTTAATGTTTTTGATAAATTGTTATTGTAAGTAAAAATTTTACACTTTGATTTGAGAAAATTTAGAGAAAAATAGAAGAAAAATAGATCGAATTAAAAGCATAAGATAAAATAAAATAATTCAATAATTTAAAAATAAATATAAAATAACATAATTAAAAACATAGATAAAATTTTAAAAATAATCATACTAATGGATACTTCTATTCTTTTCTAAGAAACTTAACTTGGAGCCCTCAAGCTTAAAAACAAATTCATTGTTGCTCCTTTAACTAGAATGAGAGCTGACTAACCTGATATGGTTCCTAATGATTTAATGGTTGAATATTACTCTTAAAGAGCTAGTTTTGGTCTTATCCTTACTGAATGCAGTTAGATATCTCCTCTTTCTCATTGTTTCCCTGGTAAATAAAATATATACATTCATTATTAATTTATTTATATCTTATTAGTAGATTACATAATTATAAATTTAATTTAATAATTAATAGGTTCAGGTGGAATTTTTACTGAAGAATAAGCATAAGGATGGAAAAAAGTAGTTGATGCAGTACATGAAAAAGGTTCCTTGATAATGCTTTAAATATGGCATAATGGTAGAGCAGTTAATCCAAGCTAAATCGGAGGATAATAACCTATAGGCCCTTCTCCTATTGCAATCGATTAAAACAATTTCTTAGCAAATAACGAACCATATCCAGTTCCTCACGAACTTACTATTGAAGAAATTAAAGAAGTTGTTTAATAATATAAGCGTGGAGCTGAATTAGCAAAATAAGCAGGTTTTGATGGCGTTGAACTTCATGGAGCTAATGGATATCTTGTTGATTAATTCTTGAGAGATGGCTCAAACTAACGTACAGATATTTATGGAGGTTCTGTCTAAAATCGTAGCAGATTTTGCTTGGAAGTAATTGATGCTCTTGCTGAAGTATTTGGTTATGATAGAGTTGCTGTAAGATTTTCACCAACTGGTAGATATAATGGTTAATATGATTCTAATCCTTTAGCCCTTATGGAATATTTGTTAGGAGAGTTGAGCAAGAGAAATCTTGCTTTTGTTGAGCTTAAAAGACATGGTGCTCTTGAATATTTTATTAAAAATAATTCAGAAGATAAAAGAATTCCTCCTGCTTAACAAATACCTGATTTCTTTAATTAATTAAGGAAATTCTACTAAGGTAATTTGGTAGCAAATGATGGTATTAAAATAGAAGAAGCTCTTACTTTAACCACAAGTAACACTGCCTAAGCAATATCGTTTGGTGTTCTCTCTATTTCTAACCCAGATTTACCAATCAGAGTAAAGAATAATTGGGAAATAAATTAAACCATTGATAAAAATACATGGTTCTTTGGTGGATCTAAAGGATATACTGATTTCCCTACATATGAATAACAAATTAATGTTAGCAGTTCTTGAAAATAAAATTAATTACTATTATATACATAAATAAATATATTTGTTCATTTTTTTAAATTGGTT
The DNA here is from genome assembly GCF_000189635.1 of Tetrahymena thermophila SB210. Lineage (NCBI taxonomy): Eukaryota > Ciliophora > Oligohymenophorea > Hymenostomatida > Tetrahymenidae > Tetrahymena > Tetrahymena thermophila. The sequence goes on along the minus strand of NW_002476202.1, from coordinate 45,135 downwards.
AGTTTTAAACTATAATAAATTTAAATTTATAATTCTAATTTTATTTTTTAATGACATAAATATAATTTGTTAAAGTTAAGATAAATAAATTTAAAATATTGAAAAAATCAACATTTGTTTACTTTATTTAATAAATATGTAAATTAGTAAGAGGTAATTATATTAAAATAATTAATATGGTTATGTATAAATTTATAATTAAATTTAATTTAAAAAATGAGTTAAATTAAAAAATAAACAAAACATTTTAAAAAACAAATTTAAAATTTAATTTATTTGTCTGTTAGTTTGTTTGAATAATAAATAGCAGATAGTCATTTTATTTTATTTTTTCAGTCTTATTTTTCAGCTTCTAATTGCTAGGAAATAGTGATTATCTCATCATTATCTGCTTAAAGCTGTTCAATTTTTGAAAAAATGTTGAAAGGATTCTATTCATTTTATTATATTTTGAGCTATTTCTAAACATTAATTAATTCTAAATCATCTTTATTTAATTTTAAGAAATTTTAATTAAAATAAGATTAACAAAATTATTTTACCTTAATTTATCACCAAATTTTAGTTTTTTTAGAAACCTTTTATTGATTAAGTATTTTTGAGAGGCTAAATGATGCTATTTTTAACATAATCTGTGTCTTAATTGAGACTAATTTACTCTAATAAATTAATTTAATTTAATTTTTTAGAATTTTCATCTAATTAATCTAATTAAAAAATATATTAGTTTTAGTCTGAGTGAGTTAATGATTCAATTTCTATATTTATCTATTTTTATGGCGTTTATTTTATTTAATTTGACAAATGAAGTGAATCTTTTTTTGTTTATTCCTATTAAGGTCTTTCTTTCATGCTATCTAATTCTAAAAAATGTATAAAAATAATTATTTTTTTTATTTTAATGAAATAAAAAATTAATTTATACATGCATATTTCAAGTCCTGAGGAGATTTATTAGAAATTTCTGCAATTAGTAAGCAAGATTGGCTCATAGGCGAGTTTATACTTCTTATTTTATTATCATAAATTGATTATGTTTAATAAAAAGCTTCTATTTTAGAGTTTTTTGCTTTCGCATATTTATTATAAATAGGAACTATGCCTGTTTAATTCATATTTTCTATTTAATTAAAAAATGTATTTTAAAATATTTAAAATAAAAAGTGCTTACAATAATTAAGAGATTGTCTAAAAAGCTAGTGCTTTTAATCTTAATTTAAATTTGATAAAATTAAAAGCAGTTTTTATATTTATAATTTCAACTAAGGCCTCACTACTTTGTCTCTAGATTTAAAGCAATTTAATTTATAACATATTTTATTTAAAAATTTTTAACTTTAAACAATTTTTTAGATACATTTAAGTTTTTATTACAAAACCTTAAGTATTATATATAAGATAAACAAAGCATTTAGAGTAACTATTATCACAAAGCAACATATTTATAGATATTTTTGTTCAGTATAACTTTAAAAAATACAAAGAAGCATTGTATTAGCGCATACTTTAGTAGAATAACTATCTATCTAATTCAACTATTTCAAACTATAAGGTTTTAATTTCCTTGCTAAAAAATCATAAAAGCTAATTACAAAATAACTTAGAATACCTTTTATAGCTGCATTTTATGAAAAAAAACTAAGTATGATAATAAGAAAGATTTTTTAATTTATTTTAATGAATTCCCAGTAATAAACATTTTTTTTATACTCCTTGAATAGGTAACCATACTTTAAGTTTACTTAAATGCTATCCAAACTTTATTTTTTTCTATATTAATACACTTAAAAGAATAATATACCAGGTATAACAAAGACCCAAATAATCAATAAGGGAATTACTAGGATAGAGCTATAAAAATTATAATCTTCAGAATTACATTTATAATTCATATTAATAAGGACATAAGATGTTGTTCCTACTTATCTACAGGAAATTAACCCAATCATCTATTAAACTAAATCTGGCTATAGGAATATGAATAAAAATATAAATGCGGTATATATTGAATAAATATCATATTTTTTAGATTTTTAGATAAAAACTTGAAGTATTTTTTACCAAATAGCATAAATTATCAAAACTATTATTATTGCTTATAATGAGATAATTAACTTTAGGTAAATTATTGGTATTTTAGAGCTAGAATATCTTAGAAGACAATCAAAATAATCCACTGAACTTGATATTGGAACTCCAATAGTTGAAGTAATTTCTAGCAAATCTAATTTAATATTATAAGTTTAAAATTAAGAACCAAATTAAGAAATAAAAGTTTTAATCAAAAATAATTAAAATAAATTTTGAGATTGAAAAAAATATTTATTTACTTACAAATTAATAAACTAAATTTTTTAATTAAAAAATAATTTACCTGATTTAATTGCTAAATTAAAAGAATTTACAAAAGAAATAATCTAAATGTAATTAGTGAAAATTTTTATGTAGCTTTTTTAAACTAGGATTTGGTTTAATAAATGGGATAGGTTAGAGCTGCTATTTTATCTTTTTCTAGTAATTACTTAAATAAGAATTTTCGATATCTGATATTCTCTATCATATTTCAATGTCATCTAAAGCGAAAAAAAAATCCAAGAAATACTTAAAAATAGCTTCCATAGATTTTATTGAGAGTCTTAGCATTATGTGCACTGATATTTATTTATTCTTGTGAAACTCTCTCCCCAAAACTATCCATAAATCTTTTAAAATAAATAAGTAAATTTTGTAAAAAATATTAATATTTAATAATTTACATCGCATTCTTCACATAATGGACCTATATTTCCAGTTGTGCATACATAATTACCAAATGTTTTTTCTATACAATTTTCTTTTCTATTGGTACATTCTATAATATCTGAACTATTTTACTCTTCTCTCCAAAATCCTTATACAAGTTAAATTACACCATTTTGGCATTCTCCTCCATTTGGACAAGGATAGCAACTTGTATAATCTAGGCTATACTTACCATTTTCACATGCTTAGCATTCTTAGAAATTATTGTATTTATTTATTATTTCACCAATTGAGCAACTTCTAAAATTAACAAAAACATCAAATGTGTAATTAGAATCATATTGGCTAGTAATAGGATTGTAAATTTTGATTGAATCAGATGTAAACTGAATAACAGCAGATGATTCAGGTATTCCAATAAGTTAAAGATTAGAAAAATTAAAATTGTGCTATGTAGGATCAATACTGATTTCTGAATTACCTCTTATGTAATATTATGTTGAATTTTATGTCCTACTACTCACTTAAATTTTAGAAGTTAATAATTAATCTTTTTGTTAAATTACAGTTATATTCATATCGTCTCTCAGCTAAAATATAAAATTTGGAAGATTTCCTCCACTTTTAAAATCATTTAAAACTATTTATTTAATATTTTGGTTATATTGCTAGTTGAATTATATTTCGTTAGTTAAAAATAGAGAAGTAGGATAAGAGAATGTATTAGAACCATATAAACTAGCTTTGTTGTTTTATATAGTGTTTGAATCATAAAATGGATTTATACCAAAATTTTAAATAGCTCCTCCTATTTATGCTTAATTATTTTACATAATTGATTTTTTTATAAAAATTGATTATTATGTTGAATTATTTGAATCACTATTTATAAAAATCGCTCCTCCAGATCCTTATTAAGATAAATTATCATTAAATACAGTTAAAGCTATTTTTAACTAGAATTAGTCGCCTTTATTTCCATGAATATACAATGCTCCTCCATCTTACATAGCTTAATTGCTCATAAAATAAGAGTTAGTTATTTGATTATCACTTGATCTTAAACTTTCAATAAATATAGCTCCTCCTCCTACTGCCTAAATTAAAAAAAATTACTTAATTTAAATAAAAATTTTTAATTGATTACTTTAGAGTTAATAAATTTAGTCTAATCAATTTAGAATGTTGAGTTAATCATGTATATTGATGAACCATAGCAATTTTGATAACATTAGATATTTTCAAAAAGAGTATTATCAGTTGCTTGTAATTAAGAGTTCTCTATCATGATCAAAGAGTTATTTTAATAAGGTAAATTTGACTTTAAGGTTTAAAGAAATCTGCTTTAATATACCTAAGTATTATTTAGGAATTATGATTTTTGTATGATAATCTAACCTAATCCAAAGTTGATTAAACTCTTAGAAAATTTACTTTATTAAAATACTATATCTGTCATATTTATATTAGAAAATGTAGAGTTTATAAACAAAGGAGATATAGAGTTAGGTAAGCTATATAAATTGCTAAATACAGATTTGGAAATAGTAATATTTGAATATTAACATTAGACCAATGCCTGAGATTGCAGATTTGAAATTTAATTTGTAAATTGTTATGGAAAACTAAAATTCTATGTTTAAGTTTGCTAAATATTCTAAAATTAAGTTATCGAATTTGCTGAATTAATAAAAAAACTATTTTATTGGCCTAAAATATTGATTAAATAAGCTTATAAGAACTAGATTGTATTTTTCTAACTAGAAATTTGATTATCTGTGTACCTATTATAAATATATTTAGATTAGATATTTAATAATAAATAAATAATAAATTTATTGAAAATGATCCTTTATAATTATTTACTTAATAGATATTGCTTCAGAGTCTTTACTGAAAGAGTAAATATCAGTAAAATTACATTAAGAGCATTTAAAAAATAAATCTGAGTTAGAATTATCGATGTATAATACACTTCCTTAGAAATCAGAATAGCCTTGTACAAAAGATGTTTAATTTAACTGTATATTTAGATTATTGCTAAGAGATTCGAGATACATGAAAGTACCCTAATTTGCTGTAGAGTTAACAAATTATGTTCCTTTTATTGTTAGATTATTAAACTTTGCTCTTATTGACCCTCCTTCTTACTTAAATTATGAAATAGGGTCTTATAAGTCAAATGAAGAGTTTTTAAAGTTGCATTAATTAATAAAAATTTAATTGCTTTATAAATAGACAAAGTTGTAGATAGAGTTTGATTTTGAATTTGTAAACTGTGTTTCTAAAATAGAAGTATCTCCTAGAGGACTTACAATCTATAAAGCTGTAGTTGATTGAATTTAAGAGTTAATTAGACCAGTAAGTTAATTATCGTGGAAGGAACATTAGCAGATTGTAATATTGGAATATTACTGTGATAAAATGTATATTGGGTTAGCTGGAGAATTAGATTTGGTTTGATAAAACTAGCTATTAAATATTTCTACATTTTAAAATAACATATTAATCTTTGAATATTGTTATGTAGTGATACTCATAATTGAATTATCTATTGCTTTAATGCTTGATACTTTCATCAATTTCAAGTTTAATTACTATATTTCACTCAATTATATAAAACCACCAAACTTAATATTATTTTTTCTATCTTAAAATTCTTTGTCATTTTAGTATGTTAAGTTGTATAAATTAACAAAATTAGAAAACTAAACTATGCAAAAAGATATTTCATATTGATTATAGACAGTAACATTTTATAAAGTAATATTCTTTATTTGGTTGGTAAAAAATAAGGAAGTGGTTTCAATGACTGTCTATTAGCCTTGATTTTAAGAAAAGTAAGAATTTTCTGAACTAAAAACATTACTGACCAACAGACTATGTTAAGGAACTGAGTTAAAATAGTAAATAGAATCGAAAAAGAGATATTAGGCTTGAATGTAAAATTGGTTTTATTAAATAGTAATATTTTAAAAGATAAATTCTAAATTCTTTTAATTTATATTACCATTAGTAGAAAATATTTTCTAGTTGCAAAAAGAATTGTTTGCTATTAATAAATTAGTTACTTAAGACTAGCCAACTTGAAAGAGCTATCCTACTAAATCAGGGGGATTAACATAGTAACTGCTACAATTATTATTTTATATTATCATATTATCAATAAAAAGTTTAGTATCACTTATCTAATTGAGTATAGTCAATTGGCTATTCAATATAGAATTCAGCAACTAAAAATTTCTGAAATAAATCTTTAATTATTTAAAATAGAATTATTATTTAAATGCTAATAATTTAAATTACTTGATTTGAGTTTGCGATGGTTATAAGCTGGTTAACATTTGAGAAATCTTTATGAGCTAAAACTGTGTTAGAAATTGTAGTTGTAGAATTATTAATTTATATTTAGAAGCAGTTAATTGATGAATTTTATGATTTATAATCTAAATTATTAAGGAGGCTATTTTGAACATTTGTCAAGTAAATACCACAGTTTTACTAACTACTAATAGCTGATGTTTAGGTGTTAAAATTCAATAATACATTATCTAATGTTACAGAATTATAATTTGAAAATTAAATATAATTAGTAATATTTATCTATCCTTTTTAAGATGAGTTTAAATTTTTAATATTCAGACTTATATTGCTTCCAAAATCAAGTGATATAAATTCTTAAATTAAATTGAAGATATTTGATGGGTCAATATTAATATTTAAATTGATACTTTTTACTTCTGTAAATATTTATTAATATTTTTTAGCCTATTTATAAAATTTTTTATTTTGAATAAAATAATTAAACATTTATTAAGGAATATACATTATAAAAAGCTGTAATAAGGCTAGATGAAGTTTAAAAAGGTGAATCAATAGTACCTAAGCCATATATTAAATTACTTTACTTAGTTTCAGTGGTATTAAAATAAAAATCCATTTAGCAATTCATACAAGAACTAATATCATTTATGCACTTGCCAATTTCAAAAAATATATTTGCATAAAAAAATTAAATCCACAAAGTTTATGTTTCTGGAAAATAACTGAAATTAATAAGGTAATCGTATTTTTAAAATGAATTTGTTACCATTTTCATTAGATATTAAAAATTACCTGATTAAAACTAAAAAATGCTAATGTTTCCAGAAGAAAAATCATACGTAAGAAGTAGCTAAATTTCTTCAATAAATGAAAAAACATCACTTAAACTACTAAGCTTGATTATTTTTTGAGTTTATCCAGAAAGAATGTTAAAACTGATGATTTAATAATCACCACACTGAACTATCAAATAAATTCCATTTATATCATATCTTAGAGTACCAGTTTAAGGATTTAGACAAGTATATTATGCTAATAATTTATTAATATAATATATTATTGAAGAAATTATAAAGTAAATTTGATTTACTCATAGTAGCTTTATATTTAAAGTTTGTAAAATTTTTAGCATCCCAAACATAGACATTTCCTAGTACATCTAAGCCAATAATCTCTTAAGATTAATCGCAATACAAAGCAAAACTGGTTTTGTTAATATTGTCATCTGGATTATTTGACACTAAAACTTGAAATTAAAAATTCCACATATCAATAATATGAAAGAGAAAGTTTTAATTATTCTTTTTTATAGGTAAACTCAATACAACCCATACTTAGTCTTAATTATTATTTTTTTAATAGAACGCAACAGGTTTATATTATTCAGATGGCACGTTTAAAGCTAAGTAATCGAGACCTAAATACTATTTTTTTAATAATTATTAAACTTTATAAAACTATTTATTAATTGGGTAAAAATAATTTTTACATGGCCAAATGTATTTTAATTGTCAAGTGATGTTTTATATAGCTTTATATAATTTCCTACCTATATAATGATATAGCAAAGAGGGTTATTGTAAACAGAAATAAAACTATTACCAACATATGGTGAATTTATTATATTAAATTATTAGATTATTTTCCCTTATATACTATCTTAAGTAATTATTATTAAGTTGTCAAACATTGAAACAAAATAATAGTTTTATTATAGCTAGATTCTATACTGTTTTGTGAATCCATTAGTTTTATAATCTAATTTTAATATAAAAAATCATAAATTTTCTTTAAAAAGTACAAAAATATGAAATTAATTTAATAAAAGAAATGAGTTAGTTAGTTTTTTGATAATGCAGAAGAGAGAAGAATTAAATAGATGTATGGATAAGTCTTGACCAATTAGTTTAATTGAAAACTTAATTTAAAAATTTTTTTTGGTCAATTTTTTATCTCATCTAACTCTTTGGAGTATAATTTAGGATAATTTTCATCAAAGCTAGTTATCAAATAATTTAATTTTTTGAAATAGAAATCAAATAAATTTACAAAGACGAATCTGACCAGTATTTGTATTATAGTTATAAGCAAACGTAAAAGATTTTTAGTTATCATAAAAATCTTATACAGGAATTATAAGCTACTAATTTTCTACCATATGGTACATAAAAGCATAATAGATTTATTTACCTACCAATTAAACTTAAAAAGGGTTTTACAAGTTTAAAAAGTTCAAAGATTAAACTTAGTTTGTGTTTGGAGTAGTGATGACTTAAAAATCTAGCCTATATAAGATGTATAAATCTGATATGAAAATACTTTATTATTCTTAACCAGATATATAAACTCTTATAAATTTGATATGATAAAACTATTTACTGGAGTTAATTAAAGCTTTTTTATAAAATTGGTTTTTTATTTTTTAGTTAATAAATAATTTTACTATTGTTAAATAATTGTTAATAAGGCTGATTGCTGCAAAAGTGACATATTTGATATATTTACACTAGACCGTTATTTCCTGCAAGAAATATGATATCATATTGATCATGCGAGTCATAATTATGTGATGAATTTAAAAATCCATCTGCTAAAAGTTTTTAAATATATATTTATTTTAACAATTTAGCTTTAAAAATTAATGAATTTACCTAATTAAAAATGGTAATTATATTGATAAATACCTGTACTATATTGAAAAGACCATGTGCATAAACCTTTAGGATCTTAAACTACCAAAACAACTACACCGTTATTTTACTTATAGGCTTTGGAAAATGTATAGGTAATAAAAGGATTAGAGTCATACTAACAGTTGTTAAATCTAAATATAACTTGAAAATAATTAATTTCAACAACAAAACATTCGCAGACACCACCACACATAAAAATTAAACCAAAATCTTTGATATAAGTCATGCCAATAACTTAAGAAAAATCAATTTATTTTATTGGTTTTACACTATAGGGATCAATAATCAAAATCTATGATTAGTTAGAGGCTATAATTTTTTTAAAAGGTTCTATATAATCTAATTGGAGTATTTGATATTCAGCTTTTATATTAATCAGTAATTTTTATCCAAAAATAATATTTTTACAAAAATTTACTTTTAACTATATCCAAAACATTATCTTAGGTTGTTGATATATCATCTAAATATAATGTGGTATGAGCAATTTATGTTCCGCTATACTAAACACTAATAGCTATGAGAATGTTAGTTTTTGGTAGTTTCAAGTAATTATTGAAGACATAATATCCATAAAATCCAACAACTATTTTAAAGATTAAAATGATTGAATTATATTTTATTTCTTTATTTGTTTGCTTACTCGTTTGGATATTTGTTTAAGGGCATTTCTATCCATCAGAATATTAGCTTTAAATCAAAATCAAAATTATTGTCAATATGCTTAAGACCATTACAAAATAAGATAACAATTTATTATTTTATCCTAAATATTGTTTCAAAAACTTTACTTTTGATATTGCAATTAAATTTCTTCAAATGAAATCTTTATAAAAATAAATCTTAAATTCCTGTTAGTCTTCATAAAAAATGTATTGTTTAACATTTTAGGCTAATATATTAAGTCACAAAAAGTTAATCTTAAAAAAAAAGAGTTTATTTATGGATATTTATGATCCTAATAAATTAAGCTTTATAATAATGTCAATATATATCAAAAACCTCATCTTAATTGATTTATATTCTTTATTCACTTATCCTAAAGAAATAAATGTAATTTTTATGTGGATCTAAATCACTTTGTATTTTTTTCAATTAAAATATCTTTCTAACTCATGAAATAACTCTTATCTTATTTATTTATTCATAATTAAATAATCTTTTTTTTACCATAAAAAATTAGATTTAAAAATACAAAAATATTAAACAGAATAGTGTAAGCTTTTATTTAACACCACCCGATTTTATTCAACTTAAATATTTCTAAATATCTTTAAAGCTCTGATTATTATTTTATAAAAATTATAATCCATTAATAGTATGTGTACCCTATTTTAAAATAAAATGTTATTTTTTTATTAAAATTAAAACTTTTAAAAATACCATAATTATATTTTAAGCAAAGTAATATTATCTTTCTTATTCGCTTTAATATCAAAAATTTTTGAATTTGAATTTGAATTAATTAGGATTTTTATGAAATTAGTAAAATAATTAGCATTTATTTATTTATTTTCAATAATTATATTTTAAAAATTATTTTGGTCAAAGCTAAACATTGAATTATTTTTAGTTTTAAGATTAGAAAAAAATAGGTAGATCTAAACTTTCTATTTAGAAAATAATTAAAAAATATGAATCAAAGAATTATTATTAAATGTTTAATATAGAGTTTATCTATCAAAAAAAAATATTAATTTAACACAAAATTTATTTTGTTAAAAAAAAAGTTTTTTAATCAGTATTAGAACCTATTAATTAATCCAAATTTATTTGAATACAAAGAAAAATAAATAAATAAGTAATTAATTTACAAATAAATGATTTTATATTTTATTAAATTTTATTGTTTTTATTATAATAATTATTATTTTTATATCTCATTGAATGAGTTTTATTTTTATTCACAAGTCTATTTTTTTTTTCCATTCATGCATGATCTAAAATGTGCTTTCAGTTCCAAGAAATTATGTTTTTAGAAGAAGTCCTTTTATTTATTTTTGGTAAAATTAATTTTAAATAAAATAAAATAACTAAGTTACTAAAGTTGCTTCAAATTTCCAAAGTCTTTGGATCTTTTTGTATCTCCAGCTGCATATGTTTTGAACATAAGCATATTCTCTTGGTCCAAAAAGTTATATTCAGAATTTCTATTCAAAAATAATAAATAATAAGTTAGATTTTTGCTATTCTTAAATTAAATTAAATTACTTTAATTGTGTCACCTTCTTATTGATGGGAGCACTCCACTAATTTTCTTAGTTGCATTCAGTATTTAAAATTTTACCTTCATATTTTTTTAATCTAGAAACTCTTTGTTCTGGCAGAGAAGATTGGCTGACATTAATATTTTTACTGCTCTAAAGTTAGGTTTCAGCTTTTAAACCAACTATATCACCGTTATTTCTTTTATTAAATAAAGTATATTAGAATTATTATTCATTTTTAAATACTTACAAAATAGCCTTAGTTTCGCATGGTGCAGGACCTTTAACTTTATAGATTACATTATTACGCGATTGGTAGCTGTTAGTAACTAGTCTTAGTTCCCTTTGTACTTAAAGTGACTCTTTTTCTTATTCATTTAATAGTTTTTATGGTAAGAAGAGGTTTTAGTTGGGAATTCTTTCTTCTTTAATTTGTTTGTGGAGCCAAGTATCTTCACCAAAAACATCAGGTTTAGGAACTAATTAAAATTGAAAAAATAAATAAATAAATAAACGCTTTTAAATGAAGTAATTAAAACTTTGTTCAGTGTTTTTCTAGAAAGGTATTCTTTAAGTTTTGTAAAGATTAAGGGAGACGGTTTTTATAAATTGCTTTGATAGTTACTCGTCTTTAGTATTTGGCTTGAAATTAGTAATTGAGTTGACTTCCTTTTTATCAATACCTCTTATCAAAGAAGTGTAATTCATATTAACACTCTTAATGCTTTTCTCGAAGGTAGAATTTGTCTCCAAGTTTAAATCTATCAATAAAAATCATTAAATTAAATAATAATGAAGATTATAAAATAGAATACCTTTTTAGATAATGTCTTTCATTTCCTATCTTGATAATTTGCCTAATTCGTAATCTTTATAGATGCTTTTTAATTTCTACTTTACTTCTGAGTTTATCTTTTAAAAATTGTGATTAGCTTCATTAAAATTTAAATGAATTTTAGATGATTTTACTTGTGAATTCTTTATAGCAAGCTTAACAGAGTCCATAGTTCTAGATGAAGAGACAGATCTCCTTTTATAAATGATAATTAAATAAATTTGATTTAAATAATCATTAAAAAGTAGTTACCATGAAGATGTTGAAAGGGTTCTTGATTGAGACCTTCTAGATGAATTAAACTGCCTCTATTTTAGTAAATATGAAAATATTAATGATGAAATTCTTCTCTTTAAGTAATTGAGAATATATTATTACATATTAGTAGCTATCGGATTATGTAGTACTCATTTTTATATCCTTTGATTTTAGAGTGTTGAGTGATTAGTAGATGATTAGCTTTTAATCTATTTATTTAATTACTTTTTTAATTTTTTGTAAATAAATATTATCAACTGAAACTAGGACAAAAACCCACTTTAAATATAGATTTTTAATATATTCATAAATATTAATTAGAATAATTATTAAAATTTTATTTATTATAAATAACACCATTTTACTGATCAACTTTTGAAAACCATTAAATAAAAATTAATAATATAAAATATATAACCTAATCAAGCTGGTTTATATCTTTTTATAAGTAAAAATTTTATAAAATAAATTGGAATTCCTCAAAACTCTACTTTATGTATGTTGTTAATTCATAGTTATTTTTATTTAAATGGTATCGCAAAATTGAACACATTTGCTTAAATTTGTAGAATTCCAGCATAATAATATAAGAATTAAAAAATTTTTGTTGATATTAAATGATTAAATATATGATTTCTATTTACAATAAATAATAATTATAAATTTATATTTCAGATTAAAATTTTATTATTAAAATAAATAAAAAATAATTCAAAGATTTTCTAATTATTAAATTTATTTTACTAAAATAAAAAAGAATAGTACAAATCTATATTCAAAAAGATAAAACTTTTAAAAAAATATTAGCTAGAATATTTAAATTGTGAATTATTAAAAACACAGATTAAAAATGTAGGAAAGTAAATTGAAAAAATGTTAAATTTATATTTTTTAAAGTTTTATTTTATTCAATAAAATAAATATTTCTCTTTAAATTAAATTTGAATTTTGTTACTTTTGATTAATATAATTTTTTAAATAATCTTTTGTTTCAAAGTAATTAATTTTATTTTATAAAAAATTATATTATTTCTAATATCACTAAAATAATAAACATTAAATAATTTATTGTAATTTTATTTAAAAATTTAAATTATGTTTAAAATAATTTTTGCAAAAAATGTAATAAAATTCTATATTAATTCTTAAAGAATTAAAATTTGACTTTTTTAGCAAAGACTTTGAAATTTATAAAACAGCGACTTATATTTGTATTATATAAGCTTTATTAATGAAATGGTCTAATTATCTTAAAATTTTTGATTAAGATGGACATCAAAAATTTGAGTTTTTTGTTCAAAATTTAGTTGAAGATTTTTCGAATATGATTAAAAATTAATAAAGTCAAGATACAATTTTTTGAAAAAGGAGAAGAAAAATAGGTAGATGTGCTTGGTATTGTATCAGATGACGTTTATAATAAAAGTGATTAATGTTAATTAAAATATAAAGAAAAAATGAAGAGAAAAAGATCTAGCTATTTAATGAATTGAAAAATGTTTGCAAGTAGATGATTAAGTAAAACTAAGATAAGGAAAGAAGAAAAAAGTAAATGAATGAATGAATCATTTAAAAAATCAAAAACTCAAAAAAATAAATATATTAATTAATATTGAAATAAATAATTAAATTGAATAAATATAAATAAGTATTTAAAAGAAATCATTAAAAATAAATAAATAAGAAAAATGTCAAGTTGTTGTCAAGGTTAGTTTTTAATTTAGCATATAAAACAATTTTTAAATAAATTTATTCTTTTAGCGAGCTAGCTTGTTTTTTAGTTTAAATATTTCCAAACTTTAGCAGTCTAACCATAAAAAATAATTTAGCATAAAAGATTATTTTAAATATTTTATCTATTAATCAAATAGGATTACCAGAGATTTTCAGATGGAACGATGTCGTAAAATCAGGCATCTTCGCATTTGCTTTCAATGCCTTATTATTAACAGTTTTATATAACAATCTTGGACTCGTTTATGTTTTAACTAACTTTGTCCTCGTTTCAACTGTTATCACAATTGTCTATCTTGCAGTTTTGAAGTTCATCCTTAAGGCTGAGTAAATTTTTAATAGACTAATTTAATATTATATTTCTATTGAAGTAATAATAAACATAATTTATTTAAATTTAACAGAGATCCTAAGGAAGACACCCAATATGTTTATGTTAGCGAAGAAACTGTCCAAGGACTTATTATTACCTTTGTTAATTGGAATAACTGCATTTAAGGTTACTTCAAGCAAGTTCACTAATCAATCTTATCTCAAGTTAAAGTAAGCAAATCAAATAATTTTTATATTTTGTATAAATTTCTCCTTATTGAATTCATAAAAGCAGCATTTTAAATTACATAAAATATTCAAATCATAATAAAAATTATACTTTTTTTATAAATTAGTTAATCGGCGGTCTTTACTTGTTGGCTAAATTAGTTAGCTGCTTCAGCATCATTAGCTTGACTTGGTTAGGTAAAAAAGCATAATTTAGATATGAATCAAACAAAAAATATTGATAAATAATTAATTAATTTATTTATTTAATTTTTTTTATGATATTAATATTAGTTGTCAATGGATTATTAGCTTTTGGATTTGTTTCTTTCAAGTTGGGAATGGATGTTTGCGGATTATCTAAGGGACTCTTAGGTATGACTTTAATTTAATAATTTTTACATGATTTAGTTTATATCTTAAATAATTAGATAAGGCTTTAGTTGCTGCTGAATCCGTTTTAAGCAAGATTCCTAAGTATACTCCTCCTTCTAAATCTAATTGAAAAGCAATAATATCTTTTATTATTATTTTGATGAAGTTAAGATCACAATATAATATTTTATTTCATAAATAATTAATCTATTAAATTATCATCAATTAACTAGCCACCAGAAAGTTAAATATGACCCACTGTTAATATATAAAGCTTATTTTGTTTTAAATGTATTTACTAATAAGATTAAATTTTATTAACGTTATGAATTCAAAAATTCTCTCGATAAACTACTTTAAAACAAATAAATGAAGACATATTTAATAGAAAATTTACTTTATATTTACAATAACCTTTCATTTTAAATTGATTTAAGTTAAACTTTATTACAAAACTAGTTTCATTAATAAATATTTTTAAATACTTTTTCTCAATTAAAAAAATAAAGAATATTTCAGAGATTTATTTATCTAGATGATAATCATTTTAGCATATTATTTGTATGATTTATAGAAAGGTTTCTTTAAAAAAATTTAGACAGACTTATTTTTATTTAAAATAGAAAGAAAAAAATTACATTTTTATTATTTTTATGAAGTTTTCAATTTCATTAATAAAATTAAAAAAATAATTTATTTTATTGCTATTTTTTATCAAATCAAAAATATGAAGATAGTTGAATTAATTAATTTTATTTCCAAATTAATTATTTTTTTAATAATAAATTAGTTAAAAATAAGCATTTTAAATTTAATCATAAATATGTTATTTGATAATTTGATTATTGCAAAATATTATCTTAATCTTTAAAAAATAATACCTAAGGCTTTAATTTTATTGTTGATCCAGATATCTCTATAGTCTTAAAGGATATTAAATATATCTTAAATTTTGTCAAAAATAATGTTATAAGTTATAAATATTACTATGATCATCCTCTCAATTTCTAGCTCCTTCTTCAATTTAATTATTTTTTAAGCTAAAGAATAAATATTTTAGCTATTTTAAAAATTTCAAAATTAATAGCAAATAAATGTATTTATTTTCACATTGAATTATTTAATATGAAGGAATTATAAAATTTTAAATAAAGAAAAACTTTATCAGCTAAAAAATTTTAAAATAAGTGAGAAAAATCATTTTTTAACTATTATTTGATAAATCTATTTTTAAATTTATTAAATTTTATCAATTTTGCTAAGGTTTCAATAGATCTCAACTTTGATGATGATATAAGTTAAAAAAAATACTTTATATATTTTCTTTATTGATATCATATGATTAATTTTTGGTTTAAGAATCAGATTTGATCGTTGAATTAAGATTTATCTTTTTTTAATACAATCAATTAATTTGGAAATAATGGAAATAAAAATATCTACTTTTTGATTAAAATTGATGGTATGTAAATGAGGTAAGTGATAAGAAAAAAACTCTTAGTTATTTAAATATTTTAAATGATAAAAAGAAAATTACATGAGTTCTAAATAAATAGAAAAAAATATTATGCTTTGTGAAAAATAATAGGTAAATTATAATAGAAGTAAGCCATTATTTTAAAAAATAAAATAATCTAAAATTATAATTATTTAAAAAAAATAAATCTATTCTCTCATATTTTTTAAAAATTATTGAAAAAAGTATGCGTAATTCAGTTATTCTAAATATAGCTTCAATTATTTATCTTTTTATTTTTTTATTATGAGATTTAGTTACATACTTCTTTCTTTGAGTAATTTTAGCATGTAATCTAAATTTTAAAAACCTTGAATAAAATTATATTTTTTGATTGTAAGTTAATTTTCTATCTTATTAACATTTATGAAGATTTTAAAAGGAATTTATATTTTTTAGATATCTTCTTATAATAATTATTTACATTAAATTAAGATCATTGTGGTCTCTATCTTTTTTTCAGATTCAAATTATTACTTAATTTGGTTGTAAATTAATTTGAATTTTGGTATTACATAAGAAAAAAATATCTTTAGAGAATACTTATTTCATTTAAAATAAACAAATTATATCAATCAGAAAAATACTTTTTTATTTTTCTAAATAGTGAAAAAAACTTGATGAATTTTAAAGTTTAGTTTTTAAAAAATATTTTGAAGCAAAATCAAAAAATATTTGTAAATCATTTTTATTTTAGATTTATTTTATAAAAAATACTGCTCTTAATTTTATTAACTAAATATTAATACTTCAATTATTTGTAATTTAACTTTCTCTTTTCTAAATCTATGATGTGCTTATATTTTTTAAATGACTCAATTAAAAATAAATCTAAAAAGAATACAGGATTAAAATTCTATTTGAAAAATAAAAATATAAGAAGAAATTTTAAATACTGTATAAAAAAATAACAATTAAAATAATTGTAACATTTTATTTTCACTAAAAACAAAAGTTTTAAGTTGAGAACAAAATTAAATAATTTGAGATAAACTAAAAAAAAATTAATTATTCTGGAAACATTGACTTTTTAATAATTCAGAATCACAGCTTTATTTTTCTACAACTAGAAAAATAATAATAAAGTTAATTTAAGTTTTATCGCCATTCTTTTATAAAACATACTTTGTTACAATTAATTAAATCAATCTATCAATTAATATTTATAAGATTTTATTTTATTATTTTTATATATTTCTTTTAGTTAAATATATATCATTTAAAAATATACAAACAAATAAGCTCTTTTTTATATTTATTAATTTTGTTAGTGAAACATACTTACTTTAAAGAAGAAAATAAATAGATAATTTTTTATTTTTGGAAGTAGATTTTATTTAAAAATCAATTTTAAATTTATTTAGAAGATGTTTCAGAGTAATTTTAATAATTTAAATCTTTAATATTATCTAATATTAGTAAATAAAAATAATAATGTAAACTAAAACATTCTAAATTTATGACTGAAATATTATAGTATTTTTGTTAATTGACTGATTTGTATTAGTTAATAATATCAGAAATAAACATTTAAATGAATTACCTAATTTTCTAAAATTATAATTATTAATTAAAAATTGATTTTTAAAACTCAACAAAAGATAAGATTTATTTTAAATTATATTTTAAATGAAATTTATGTTTATATAACTTGTCTTAGTAGGATTAATAATAAAGGAATATCTATGCAATTAGTGTCCAGATCAGTAGATATTTGATGCACTCACGAATTCTTGCTTATAGTGTTCTGATTCTTGTTAGAGCTGCTTCAATATTGACGATAAATCTTGTATTACATGCCCATAGAACACTTTTAGAAGTTCTGATTTTAAAAATAGTTGTGTATAAACATGCAAAAATAATGAAATAAGCATATTAATAGAGAACTAAAATACTTGTGTCAAGTGCTCAGTTCCTGGTTGTATTAGTTGCAATGCTCTATAGGTATGTTAACAGTGCGATACTAATTTCTATCTTGATTAAAATTAAAATTTATGCATTTTAAATAAACAAGTATGTGAATCAAACACCTAGTTTATTCAAAACCCTTATCTTGCTGCTTAATGTGTTTAAACATGCCCACAGTAATAATACTCCAACTATAACTCACAGATTTGCGAATAAACTCTGTAGTGCATTCAAGTTTAGAGCAAATCAAGTTAATAGTTTAATTAGTAGATTCTATAGATTTAATCTATTAATTAAAAATAGTTTATAGTTAGAGCAAGAGCATGTAATATAGGCCTTGTTGATGAAAATTCAAATATAATATTCTCAAAAGTGCTTTAATCAATAGATAATTTTGATTCGCTTTATGGATTTAAGGAAAATGAAAGTGAAGCTATTAGTTTTATATCTGGTTTATACGGAGGTTGCTCAGCTGGAAACAGATTTACTGTAATGAACTTCTCTACGCTTTAGATTGAGTTTGATTAAAATATAAATTCTGATTATATTATCTGGAAAGTAGATGATGAAAATTAAATTGTGTTTTTATAAAATATTTTATATGAATATAATTTAGTGTATTACGACATAGTTTCCAAATAAATCCATTCTATAAATTTAGGATTAGGTATAGGCTTCAATATAGCTAGTCTTATGCAAGGCAGGTATTTCATCTTCTATAATAATTAATATCAAGTAAATATTTTTTTTATATATTTATAAAAAATATACAAATTCTACTTCAATATTTTTATTTACAAAAAACTATTTTAATTGAATAACCAACCATAGCATTTTGATAGATTTTATAATCAAAGAATAAGAAATTTAAAGAAAGATGTATTTGTCTCAATTATTTTTTTTCAAAATTATTTATACCTCTGATACTAATTTTCCACACTTATTTTCTTTATATTAATAACAATTCAAAAGTTGTATGACAAATTAAAAAAAATATTCATTTTAATAAAACCCCTTTTCGTAAATCTTTAATTTCAATATTTTTTTTCAATTGAAATAAGGTGGGAGCACTTTAAAAAGATAGATCAATCGCATTCAAATAATTCGACTATGACTAATCTTATTTTCCTCTATCATTTATTTAAATAGGAAATAACTTAATATTATAAGTGTACTATGATAGTGAAACCAATAATAATAATTTCTTGATTGTTAACATTTAAGATAACGTACCTCAAACTGGTTAACAAGTTCTCTCTATTCCATGCTAGTGTAAAGATAACACATTCTTAAGTTAAAGTCTCATTTTGGCTCTTTAATATGACACAACTTTAAATACTTTACAATTAACCTAATTTGATTAATCAGGGAAATAACTTATAAATTCAGTAATTCTTACTTAATAATTCACCTTGGTTTAGACATTTGAAAATGTCTCTTTAAATAGTTTTTTTGTTTTTTTGAGTAATGGAAACTTCTTCTTTGCAAATATCACAGATTTTATTTACTAGTATTAGTAAGGGAAGTAATAATTAGATATTAGTTAAAATCTCATTCCTGTTGACTTAAGCTTCATTTAATCTACTTCTACCTTGGTTAATATGACATTCTAATCAAATAACATAGTCAATCTTTTCTTTTCACAATTAAAAGACAACAACTTGTACTTTTAACAACTTGTAAAAATTCAATACAACATGAACAATCTTTCTTTTAAAATCAGTTACATCGACTCATTTTAAATGTAAAACTTCTACAAGAGTGGTTATTATTCACTGCCTTTGCCTAACTATGCAGTAACATTAAATTAAATGATGCTCTACATAGACAAATCTTCAAATAGTTACTCTCTTTATTCCATAGATTAAGCAAATCAACTTAAATTACCAGCAATTAATATTTATTAGTATGATTTAGCTATTTCTCTACAAAATTTATAAAAGAAATCAAAGATATTAACCAAAAGCCATAAATTGCAGTTAAGCCAAAATGATGGAAAATATTCTTTTACTCGTTTTATAGGAAATTAATACATAATTCTTACGACTGATATATCTAATGGAGTCTAAGAATAAATAATCGACTTATCCTCAGGATAACAAATATATGCATATAACTGCGGGTCAGTTGATATTTAATAATAATAAAATACCAATATATATTACATTCAATCTAAAAATCTCTTATTTGTGTATGAAATTTATCAAATTATAGATTTAACTGAATAAAATAAAGTATTTATAGATTTATCTAGCCAACCTATTGATAAATTTATAATTTTAAGTGATGAAACTTTTTTAATCTACTATTCAAATATGTAATTGATTTAGGTAGATTTAAGTAGTGGTAGTTTAATTACACTCTCTTAATAAATAACATTTATAGATTTTTTGTATATCGATTAGTAGAGCAGACACCCTTTAATATCTAATAATGATTTAATTTACCTGGTTAACTAGAATTTATGCTTAATTTTTTCTATAAGCTAGAAAACTACTATTTAGTCACCAATAATTTTATAAATTTCAAATCAAGCTTTCTTTTCTATTTATGACCCATTAAATGAATTATTTATTTTTGATCAAGGAAAAATATATATTTATACAACTAATTTATAGTATAGTAGCACATTTTAAGATGGTTTTTATTTTACTTACCTTAGCTAAGACACTAGAAACGTATACTTTTAGAATAACTACAGTCTTTATAAGTTAGATATGCAATTAAAAGTATTACAATAGCTTCAATCAAATAGTAGAAGTAATTATATAAATGGAATTTTAGATACTACCCAATACATAAAAAAGGAGAAAAATATTATTGACACCAAAAATATGATTATTTCTAAAAGATAGTCAGAAATTAATATTTATATTGGATAGGCAAAATTTGGAGATACTTAGGCTTACTTTTTTTAATCAGAATAGGGTCTTAACTGGCATAAAAATTTGTACAACTTCCCTTATAATGCTATTAGCATGAATTCTAATTAGATTTTGCTTGATTAAAATATTAAAAACAATAAATTTTTAGTTGCAGTTTACGATAGTAGTCAAAAGATTATCTCTATTTATGATATTTAAAAATATAATTCAGAAGCTACTTAAATAAATTTCAGCATTTCTTTTACCTTAAATATTAAGTTTTTGGATTGGTAATAAGGAATTTTTATTTATGTCTAAGGTAATATTCTCAATCAGTACAACTCTTCGACTTCTTAGTCACTTTAAAACCCCTTTAATCTATAATAAAATATAGAATATTATGATGTTTGTCCTTAACAATAGATATTAGTAGCTCAGACCAAAACTGATGTTATTAAGATAAACGTAAATCAATCATATTTAAAAAGAATATAAATACACTTCTAAAAATTATTTTATTTAAATAGCTATAAGATAACACTTAAGTTACATTGACAGATTTTTTATTTAAATTAAAATACTTTAATTAATTGACTAATCCAATAAGTTTTACTTTAGATTGTGATTAGAGTTTGATTATTTTAGAGCAACCTTGCTTTTACATATTCGACCTTATCACGGGAATGCCTTCGTTTGATTTTTTTGTAAATTTATTTAGAAAATTGATTTAAATATATTAAAAACAAAAAATATTTTTTTAATATTAAGTGCTAAAAATTTATTCTGATTATTTTTCAATCAAAAAAAATATTTTGTTTTCTTCAAAAACTCTTTAATTTTTTTCTTAGTTCCTTAAATGCTTTAATTTATCAAACATTCTTTAAAGCACATAAATAATATTTTCTGAACTTAAAAAAAATATTTAGTTTCAACGCAATTTCCATGTTAATACTTGATTTTTTAAATTCTTAATTTGATATCAAGTTATAAAATAACAAATTTAAAAAAATATAAATTTAAAAGTACATATTTACTACTAAGATATGCTTTAGAATATTTTTTATTTTATTTTTATAATTTCTGTCTACTTATAATTTAATATTTGAATCTTGATATTCAGATATTTTAATCTAGTTTTTATTAAAATATATATAAGAATATTCTCTTTTTTTCAGTTCACTTTTAAAACTGGTAAAATTTAAACCCCCATAACTTAGTTTCCTACTCAAATAATTTTTAAATTATATTTTTTATAAATAATAGGCTTAAAATTTTATTTTTGGCTAAAAAATATGTGCTAATCCTTTAGTATATAAATAATAATAATAATTTATTATTATTTACCCTACTTCAATATTCCAATTTGTATAGGATAACTCATTTCCTTTTCCAAACGACTTAAGTACTAGTGTCCTTTACCCTAATATTCTGGAATGTTAGTTAGGCTAATCTTAATTATTTAATGATATTAATTACAACGTAATTTTAGCAGTCACGGGATCAAAAAGACACATGATTTCTATAAGAAAATTCCCTAAATATTTATAGACATTTGATTACTATACCTAAAATATATTTACACCAGACTTAACATATTTTTATTCTAATTGCTAAACTTTTATTGTATTTGACTAATCACAAAATTTTTATCTTATCAACTACTTGAGTAACAATGTAACTTATTTCTAAGTTAGCGCTAACAATATTAAGGGGTTGCTTGTCGAAGAGAGCTAAAATATGACCTTTTTATACTCAGATCAATTAATATACATTTACAGATTTCCTACTATGGATTTTATTGAAACTTTTTCTTTATCATAATATGGTCAATCTCCTATTTAAAACATATTTTTTAATACATAACTCCACATTCTGACTGCAATAACTTAGTCTGCTTTAGTTTGCTTTGATCTAGTTGAGGTACTTTATACCAGCGAAGTCAACTTAAAGTAGTATTAGAATATTTAAAACATAGTACTTAATGATTAATATTAGATATATTATAGTGAATAAAATTACTCTATTAATCTTCTTAACAAAGAAATGGTAGTGGACAACTTATTATTTTAGCCATTTTAGCATTAAGTTTACCCTTACTTTACTCAATTAGTTTTAATTGGTTAAAACTAATTCATATATGTTTACTTCACTCAGCTCTATATCATCTAGGTTAATTTACAAACTCAAAAACTATCCTCTAATCAACCTATTCCTCTGTAGGGTTCACCAGATAACTTCTTTTTTGATCAACCCAGATTTTAGCTTCTTATTTTATATAAATAAATTTACTAATTAACATCTATAAGTTTATAATAGTAATAGACATAATAATAAGAAGTTAACCTCATTAAATTCACTGAAGGTATCACATCATTAGCTTTCATATGTGGAGATTATGTAATACTTCCTTCTGTAAATATAATATCAGTTTACAGTATCAAAAGTAACTCAATAGCCAAAATTAATATATCTTCAGGTATCAAGATTTAATTTGTGTTTAAGCTTCAATCTAAATAAATTTAAGCTAATTATTGGTGGAAAATTCCCTTCGAATATGAAGAAAGATATAATAGTAATGACTTCGATTCTTCGTAAAATCAACAAACAAATTTCTTATGTGTTGTTTATTAAAGTTCTTTAGATTCTTCTCTCGTTCTAGTTAATTTATAAACAATGTAAACACAAAATAATTTGTTGTTAAAAAATACAATAATAACTAATATAGTTAATGATCCTTTCAGAAAAATGATCTATGTAGTTACTAATAAGGGAGTGACTAATGTTTACAATTAATTTTTGGGAAATATAGGAATTTTACAAAACTCATGTCTTAAGCAAGCTATAATTTCGTTTGATTCCAATTTTATTTACTCAGTATGCCCTCTAAATATTATAATTTATAATGGATTAAGCCTTTAATAATACCTTGTAATAAATTCAGGATTATAAGAAGCATATAACATTGTTAATGTGTAGTTCAATAACTATTTCCTCATTTTTTAGAAGAGTAAAGTTGATCTTGTGTAGATATTTTAAAATTCTACTTACAAAGTATACTTTGAAAATAATGGACTGTATCAAGAGTTGTAAGTTCTTCAGCTTTAAAAGAGTACTAATGGCTAACAAACATTAAATTTTATAGTTTCATCAAAAAATAATATTTAAAATCTAGTTTTTCCTTTAACTGATAACTAGTAAAATTGCAACATTTTTATAGAGCAGCAAAATCGCAGCTTAGAGAGCACTTACTCAGCAGTTGTTATTGATCAAACAATATAGAATTTATAGAATATTTAAAATTCAAAATTGTAGCTCATAGAAATAGTTTATATGGACTAGCAATAGATTGGAAGCATATAATCAAATTATTTCAATTCTTCTCAAATAAATGCCAATCTAACTTTGAGAATGGAGTCTAAATCTACTATGAATTAGATTTATTGGTAAGATGGTAGCATTTATTCTTAATAGATATAAAAAATATAAATATATCAAATGCAATTGAATGTTAATGCATTAAATCTTAATACTTAAGGCTATATGAAAACATTATAGATTTCAAGTGTGACTCTAAATGTTACTTAAAGTTTGGTATTAACAAACTTTATCAGTGTTTATCTTCAAAATATAAACCTGATTATACCAAATACATAAGCATTTTAATCGATTACTATTAGTAATTGTAATTAACTATTTATCGAATAATTAACTTTGAACAAGATAAGCACTCTTTAAAATGTACTGATTAAAATTTCGAATGTTAACACTGTAGTTATAAAAAAGTTAAATGTCTTTGGTTTAAGTAATCTTACAGTTTTTTCTCTAAGCAATGTTTAAGACTTGCAAATTTAGTCTGTGGATGTATAGCAATCTTAAGGAATAAACTTAATTTAGATTTAGTAAAATAAAAATATGAATGTTGAAAATATTTAACTAATTTCAGTTAGTAACTCAAAAATCTTAAATATATTTGGTGCTTAAACTACAATAATTTAATAAATTACATTAAAAAATAGTACTTCTTTAAGTGTAGTTGATATTTAAGAACTAGTCCTGAATTCAATCACTTATAATTGCCAGTCCTACTAATTAAGTAATGTTATTATTAATAATTCAACTGATATTTCATTTGATTCATCTGTAGATACAGTTTAAATTCAAAATTTGACTTTGAATTAAATAATTAACAACCAAAAGAATATATTTAATATTGCAGCCTCTTAATTCTTATTAAATAATACTATAATTCAGTAGTCTTAAACAAATCAAAATAACATATTTGCAATAAATGTGATAAGCATAATTGATTTGCACATACAAAATTTTACCTCAAGCTATAATTAGATATAAATGATATGTGTAAAATAGCAAAAAGACAAAGGGTAAGCTTAATTAATATCTTCTCAATTTTTAAATAATATAATGACTGGAGACAATCCTCTAATTAGTTTGCAAAATGTGGTTTAGATGGATTTTATTTTTGTAATCATGAAAGATAATACCATCTCAGGAAATACTTACTCTTCTTTACTATAGATTAGTTAAAGTAATTAAGTTACTATTAACAGTAGCAATTTTACAAGCAACATAAATTATTAAGGAATAGGAGGAGCAATATCAATTACTGAAAGCTTAACTCTTAAGCTTAATTAAGTAATTTTTTCATAAAATATTTGTTCAAAATAAAATGGAGGAGCTATAAATTTCGTCAATACATTATATTAAGGTTAAATAATAGCTAACTATGCTTAATTTATGTAAAACTAAGCACCAATATCCACAGGAGGTGCTATTAACATAAATAATATTAATGTATAAATGTAAAATTCTTAGCTTTCTTCAAATAAAGCTCAAATAGGAGGAGCAATATTTTATTAGTTGGTTATCCCTGATTTTGTGTTGTAATCACAAAATAAAATCAACAATAACAACATTATTAACAATAACTATGCAGATATATTTGGAAAAAATATTGGATCAACTTTAAGGAAAATTCAAGTAGATCTATAAGGTATATCTGCTCCTAATACCACCTCAATAGTGCTTTAAAATGAAAATCTTATTGTTTCAAATATTTAAAGTGGTTAGTAAATTATTTTTCATAATATTAACATTTTGGATGAAGAGAATAACCCTATTTATATTCCTTCAATTTCAAGTTAGAAGAAAATAAGTAATGATGTTATAAAAATAATTAACTAAATTTATGTTTAAGTCATTTGTGATTAAAGCAATTTACAAATCTAATGTTTGGGTGAATTAAAATCTAATGATTTTTCTAATGGCGGATTTACATTAACAACCCAATTGATATACAAACCCCTAAGTAATATGCAATTTCGAATTGTTTCAAATATATAACCCTAACTAGCTGATTCAAAAGGCAACATTTATATTAGTCAAGGATTATTGGAATTTAATGTTTAGATCAATTTCAGCTAATGCCAGGTAGGATAAATTTTGAAATAGTTTTCTTAATCTACAATTTGTGACTAGTGTTTAGAAGGAAAGTATTCATTAAATATTAATGATGGTTAATGTAATCCTTGTCCAGATTCTGCATTAAAGTGTGAAGGTTCATAAATATACTTAAAAAATGGATATTGGAGAAGCAGTGAACTCTCTGATGATATTATAAATTGCAGCTTCAATCCAGATGCATGTTAGGCTGAAGATCCTGAGTCAATAGTATAACAATTATTTATTTTTAAATGTTAAATTTTTTTGCAAAGTTAATAATTAAAACTATGGATATTAAAATAATTAATAAAAATTAGCATTATTGCCAAAGAGGACATGTTGGAATTATTTGCAATAATTGTGATACTTATGGAGAAGTTTGGGGTGAGAGGTATGCTGAGAATTTTGGTACTGGAGTTTGCTAAAAATGCAGTGATAACATGTCAATAATAATAGCAAACAATTTATTAAAATTA
This sequence comes from Tetrahymena thermophila SB210, assembly GCF_000189635.1. NCBI lineage: Eukaryota > Ciliophora > Oligohymenophorea > Hymenostomatida > Tetrahymenidae > Tetrahymena > Tetrahymena thermophila. The sequence goes on along the minus strand of NW_002476202.1, from coordinate 18,203 downwards.
TTTTTAATAATTATATATATCATGTTTATGATAAGAAATTTACAGAAACAGATTTACATCAAACTAGTAGGTCACTACATAACTAAATCAGGAATGCTATTTTTGGGCAACAGCTGTAAGATAATTATTTAACTAGTATACTTTTTATTTATTTTTCTGTTATTAATTTAAAAAAAGATAAATCTGATAAGTCAAAGATATTTTCAAAAATCTTAACTGATCACTTGCAAATTCTTTCTTTAGTTTGTGGTATGTTCAATATACCTCTTTCAATCACTCTACCTATTTAAATAACAGGAAATCCTTTGAATTCAATAAGTAAATCAATTGATTGCGCTATTGGTAAGAATTCTAATGCTAAACCAATATGGTTTTATAATTTATTATGGTCATTCTTTCTGCCACTACTAACAATATTAGTTTATCTTATATTCGCTACTTTACTTTATATCTTTAAAAGAAGAAGTACCTTGAAATTCTTTAGATCTGCTGCAATATTTATCTATTTTTACTACTTTACTTCAATTGTTACTGTTTTGAGTAGATCATTGAACTGCTTTTCAATAGGGAGTGAAAATTATTTAGATCTAGACTTAAGCATTAAATGTTATGATTCAAAAGATCATTTGCCTTATGCTCTTTCAATTACTTTACCTCTTTTAATTTTCTACGGTATCTTAATACCAATTACGTTATTTATCAAAATTTATCTAATGCATAAGAGAAAAGTCTCAATTATAATAAAGACCTAATATTCTTTCATTTTTGCAGGTTTTAAGGATGCTTTCTTTTATTGGGAGTTTTACAAAATATTTTATAAAACATCTCTGATTCTTGTTTTTGTACTTCTAAAGTAAAATCCATTTTTGCAGGTAAATAATATTTTATAAAATTCATGGCTTTTATTATTATTATTAATATCTTTATTAAGGTTGCTTTAGTTAACATTTTCATGATAATAAATTTCTTTTTGTTAGTCAGACTTAATCCATACTCTAGGAAAATATACAATAACTATTAAGTTCATTCAACTTTTATTTGTGCACTAACTCTCAATTTGTACTTTTTATAGAGCTATTCAGCAAAAATGGAAGCTACTGAAGATATAATTTTGCTTATTGTGGCACTTTTGAATATTTAATTTATTATAAGGCTTGCTTTTGGAATTATAAGAATTGTAATTCCATAAGAAAAAGAGGACAGAAATAATCTTCAAAAACTTATATTTTTTGTGAAGAAAAAATTTCCAAGAATTTTTGAAAATATCGTAATTTAAAATTAAAAAAATATAGCTGTTTTACTGAAGCTAAAGAATGTGTAAAAGAAAATTAAAGGCTTGATTAAGACTTTAAAAAGTAAAAGTATTTACGATATTATGTAAATACAAGAAGATGCTAAATAAAAGGAAACCAAAATATCAAAAGATATAATGATCCCAATGGAAAATATGGTAAACTCTAATTCTGCAATTTTACAGAATAATTAAATTGATTCTCTAAGCTCAGCAAGAAATAATTGGAACTACTACACCAGAATGACAAAAAGCATTAAGCTTTGTAAAAATATAACTTATTATAAACTTCTAATTTTAATTTTTAATTAAATATAGAGTAAATTGCAAGTATTTAAAATAATGTAATGTCTCCTTAACATGATGAGAATCAATAGCTAGCAAAAATTGATAGCGATCTAAATATACAGGAATATAACAACAACATTCAGTGTAACAATATTTATTACTTTGCTTCTTAATATTGATTTTTCTTTTTAATTTTTAGAGCAAATTACAAATTATTCATGTTAGTTTTTGACTCCTTAATAAAAGGCAGATATTTAAAAGCAAAATCTTTTAAGCAGTAGTAGTTAAGATGATTAATTCTAATTAGATAAACAAATTTAGAGTAAACTTTTATTTTTTGAAAATGAAATTAAAAAATAATTTATTTATAGAAAATATAAAGAAACTACAGTAAGAAAATAATAACCTTCTTAATCTTGAGAAAGAAGATAGTGAGTAAATTTAAGATTAGGAGAAATAATTAGAAAAATATACCCCATGTAAATTAAATTAAAAATACGAATATAATTTATAGATTGATTTAAAAACGATAGCTGATGACAAAAAGAATTAAGGAACAGAAACTTAACTAAGTCTATTTAGCAAAGAAAGACAAATGAAGGAAGAAAATAGTAACAAATCTATTAATATTTCAATAAAAATGTATTCAAATAAAATTTAAATTAAATTAGGATAAGCCTCTTAGCTTACTCAGCCTTTAGAAACAGATTCATTATAAAAAGAAAAAAATTTGACTGACTAAAGTGAGAAATTGCTTGTTTCTAGCGAAAAATGATTAACGATTTACTCACAAAAATATAATAAAAATTAAAAATAAAATAAACAAATTATGTTTTTAAATGTTGAAATTCTTTAATTGTTATTTATTTTTTTGTATGAATTGAATATTTTTTGAAAATTAAGTTTATTAATTTTGATTTTACCAGTTTTTGATTGTTAATAATCATATTTGTTACAAAGAGGTTAATTTAATAAAAAATATATAATTATATCAATTTTTTTAATTAAAATTAGTTTTATTAAATGTTTAAATTATTTTGAAATATTCTATTTTATTACTCTCAATCTTTTAAATATATTCTAAATTCTCATTTTTTAAACTTAAATAGAATTAATTATTCATAATATTCTATTTATGCTTTAAAGTCTAAAGCACTTTGGACTTAAAAAGAATGAATAATTAAGTAGATTTTTTATTGAAAAAATTTAGTTAATATAAAAATATATGCTAATCTCTATATAAAATATACTATTTTAATATTAATTTCAATAAAATTGATTGTTAAGTATAACCATTTTGTGTATTCATTATTATTACATTTATTAGTTTGTTTCCTTTTTTGGAGACTAATTTAATTTTGAATTAAGAATTTTATCAAAAACATCAAAGCTGCTTTTAGATTTTGAATTATTTACATGAATATTTTTTTTAATTTTAGTTTGAATAGATGGAGATTTAACAAAATTATTTAATTGATAAAGACCTTAAATTGATTATTAGGTTGCTTAAGAATTATGATTATTTTACTATCTTGTAGATTTAGTACTAAATTACTATTAATTTAGTTAATAATAACTTAACTTAACCCCTTACTTATATATAACTCCTGAACAATTTGTTTATAAATTTTTACTAGGCTATTAGGAGATAAATTCTATAGAAGATTTTCTTAATTAATCAGCTTTTTAAGAAGCTTAGCTTTCATTTTCATAGTGAAGATTATTGAATATTTCATTGAAATTTTTATACACAGAGGTTCTGATTACTTTTAGATTATTTTTTGTAGAAGGTTATGTAGATTTATATATAAGAGGTGTTTCTTCAGAATTTAAATCTTTTCCTTAAGTCTCTAAAGGTAGAATTAGCTATTTAATTATAGAGTTTTTTTCATTCTCTAAAGCATTTTTATCTTCAATTGTATTTTAAGTTGTGGATGCACAATTATTTAAAAAAATAATTTAATTTTCGTTTTAGTTTGCATTTGATTATTCTCTTAAGCAAATTGAGTTTGTATTAGATATGCTATTATTTTTAAAATTTGTTATTGTAGAACTAGCTCGAGAAGAAAATAGTCTTCTCGGTATTTATAATTTTTTTTTAATTTCTATTCCAATAGCTTCTTCATTTTTATGATAAATTTCATTGATACTGTCAGATTTATATTGAAAAGTTATTAAAGGCTGTCTTCTCTCAGTTTATATGTTATTTTTATGATCTTCATTTAATGAAATAAAATCTTATTTCTCTAACTAAAGATGAGAAGATTAACTAACGATTTTCCTATTTTTTAATTATGGGGAAAATTTAGTTTAAGATGATTATCTGTTATCCAAATTTAAGGCAATAGAATCTAAAGTGTTTTTTCTAGAAGAATTATTACAGTAATTATTCAAAGAATATTCTTCAACCTTTAAGTTAGATAAATTACAATTGAATTTATTTTTATTATCACTAGAAGATTCAGGAGACTATCTTCTTTGCAAATTACATAATGATATTATTTAATTTTCTGATTTAAGTAAACAGTCAGTTTATTATAGAGTAGAATGAATAGTTTATTTTTCTGACTGATTATAAATTTGATTCATTTTTTATAGAATTAACGAGTTTTATCTAGAAAAAGCAGTCTTTTATGGAGAATGAGATAGTTTCTATTTATTCTTATTTAAATTCTCCAAGCTAAACTATCTTCTGCTTTTTTTAACACTTATTAAAGGTTCTTCAAGATTATTTTATTTTTAATCCAAATATCTATAAAAGAAGCTATTAAAATATTTCATTCCACTATCTGAATTTACTTTCACTGTATCTTACTAAATATCTATTTATTTATAAAAACATTAATTACAATCATTTTCATATTAAAAATATATATAAAATAGATAATAGATTTTGCATTTTAATTTTAAGACATCTTTAAAATTGATGTTATAATTTTCAATTAAATTTTCTTTTATAAATTTTTTATTTTTTTCTGCTTTTCATTTTTTTTAATAAAGTACTTTTCTCATAAAATATTTTGATAAAAGCAATTAAAAATGTATAATTATTTGAATGTTTTATTTTTTAAACTATTACTTGATTTAGATTCGGTGTCTAAGTTTGACTTACTATCATAGATTTTACTTTCTTTTGTAGAGTTTTTCATCTTTGTTGAGAAGTTTTAATTTAACTCAGCACTTTTTAATAAATCCTACTCAGTTACAATTTTATTTTATTTATCATCAATTATATAATTCAATGTAGGTATTGATATTTAATTATTCTTTTCATCAGATTGAAATATATTTTGATTTTAGGGATATGAGAGCTACTTTTTTTGAGGAGACTGGCTATTATAAGCTTTTTTTAAGAATTTGTTAAATTGATCTTTATTTAACTAGTCTATTGTTTTCAGAGAATTTTTTAGAAATTCTGTGCTTTTTTACTTCATTTATTAGCCCTGCAAGCTTTAGAAAAAGAAATCCATATACTAACTGAGCTTTTATTTTTAATTTTTCACCTTCTATTCAACAAATGACATCTTTTTATTTAAAAAAAATTGTTTGGTGTAAATTTAAAAATATTTTTTACCCTTTAATGGTGCAGATTTAGGATATTTTATTTTGTATTTGTATCTGTCAAAACCAGATCTTTAAATATTTAATGGTGCATTTTTATAACCAGAGCATCCTAGCTCTCTGTAACAACTGAAAAATATCTTTTTTATGTCCCTTCCTATTATAGGAAAAGCTCGCTTTCTCCTATCATTTCACCTTTACCAACCATCAAAATCTAAATAAATAATTTTAAAAAATATGTTATTGATAGAATAAATCAAAATAAATACAAAATTTTACCTTTAGAGATTTTTATTATTTTTTATTATCTATTTCATTTTTTGTTTGAGTCCTAATTTTTTCAACATCATTAAGCTCTGCTTTGGCTAGAAAAGAAGGAGCGTATGTATATTATTTAAAGGCTGAAAATTCTCCTTCTACTATCAGAAATATGCTATCAGCATTATCTCCTTCGTTGTAGAGAAGGTTTCCTCTTTTAAGTTATACTTTTTACCCAAATAGAATTATTCTTTTAAGCAAATTCTTATTCCACTCCTTAAAGAAGTGCACACAGGTCTCCAAAAATTCAATATCATTTTATATAACATAGCTAAAATAAAACTTTAATGTAGAATTGAAAACATCTTTTGGTATTGCTAAAAGCACTGCATTTCTTGAAGTACATTACGCCACTATCTAACATATTTGTTTTAAGCAAATAGATATTTATCCAAAGTAATCAAATTTATTCAATTTTTTATATGGAAGGAGCTAGCTTTGCGAATATCTTGAAACTATTGAGTTCTTTTTTGGTTAATCGATAATCTCAGAAATCCTTTAAGATTGCCTATTTACAACTTGCTACTAACTACCAACATTTTACAATGACTCATTTTTTTTATCTGTTGGTACTTTAAAATTATTGATATTTTATTATTAATTTTTTTCATATTTAAGTTATTCTTCATTGCTGCTTTCGTTGTTTACTAACAAATAATTTAGTGAAACTTATCCTTCAAGAATGATGTAAAAGTACTCTACTTATTATTCTATTATTAAATAAATATTTTCTATCTTTAAAACTCTTTTCATAACTATCTCAAAATCAAAATTTAAATAAACATTTTTAAAATAATATAAATTTTACTCAATTTTAAAATGGATTAATTCTGGTGATAGGTAAGCTTTACACAAGACTTCGCACATAAAATGCAATCCTCTTTTTTGACATTTAAAAAAGAGAGAATCTTGTGTAAATAATCTGAAAGAAATGATATTTGTTCTTCAGATCTCTTTTCAGGCTTGCATCCAACTACATTGATAACCAGCTCATCCTATAGAAAATAATTTGAAATCTAAATATATTTGTTTAAAGATAAAATATGTAATTTAGTTACTGTTGATGGATTTTCTACTTATTCCATATACGATTTACTTAACTAGATTTTGATAGTTTTTTAACTAAACTTAATTAATTTACTTATTCTACATAAATAATATATTAAATGCACTGTATTTATAATGAATTTTGTTCAAAAAATATAAATTAATAGAATCTTTTAATTTTTATGGTATCATAAAAATCAATGTTTCAGTGAAATATCCATTAAAAAGTTGAAATTTTTTTTTAGCCACAATTAAATTGAAAATGTGTGTGTTTGCATATTTATTATTAACTTTTCTTACAACGCATTTGTATTAATAACCTAACTAACCACAAAATACTTCATAAACACTCCGTTTGCTTTGCATAATAAATATTTCGACCAATAACTTTTGTTTTCTTCATTTTTTTTGTTTATTCTTGAAAATTTAAAAATATTATTCATTCATTAATTCATACTATTTATGAGCTATTTCCAAAAATTTAATTTGCCTTTAATTTAAATTCATGTATATTCTCAATAAGAATATTAAAAATTAAATTCACTAGAATAATATAAAGTTTATGGGTAGTCTTTAAGTAGAAAAAAGATAAAAAAAATAAAAATATATTTTAATTAAAATTTATTCATCAAGTAAATTAATTTTTATGTATAAAAAATAAAATTTAAATTATAATTGTGTTTTATTAACTATATTAATTTTCTTTTAATTATTTGTAGGCTTTTGCTCAGAAATCAAAAACATCCTTCTAAGGTCCTGCTCTTTCATCAACTGATCTGCAGAAAGGACATTTTTATGTCTTACTTATTTCAAATTCATATTCATCCTAATTGATAAATTTTTTTGTGTGTAATTATATGGAAAAAAAATGATATTAATTACCAAAATGTAGAATGTTCCACATTCTTAACAATTCTTGAGAGGAATGTCTGTTAACATACTCTTGTAATATTTTATTTCTGCTGTGTAGCAATATTTTGTATAGTCTACCCAATAAACCTATTAAAAAAATTAGCTAATTGTAATGGGCCTTTAAGAGAAGATACATTAGTTATTTGTTGTATCTTTCTTTAAAAATTAAACGAAATTACCTCATCTATACTAAGAGATGATACTATATTTTCATCTAATGTAACAGGTATGTATTCTTAAGTAGTTTATTAAATTTCGAATACTTCGTTAAGTTTATCTAAGAAAGGACTGCTTTCATCTTAATATTTTTTAGATTTAAATAATAAATTTTAAATAATCATGCTAAAATCTTTTACTGTCATTTCCTCCTTTTTAAGGTGAATTGTTAAAGGTGAGAACTTATTAATCTCCTTAGTGAGATTCTTACCATCCGTCGTTTCTATTTAATCAAATTATTATGAAATAATCAAAATATCAGTTCAAATTAATAATTTCCATCCAATTTTGAAAAAAAATTTAATTAATTTTGAATTGTCAGTGTAAGTCAAGTAATTATTAAAATCTAATTACGCTTTCTTCTTCTTTTTATTAGGTTGTGTTTTTGATTTATCAGAATTGATTAATTCAATAAATCTCTTATGTGTGATTTTAGGATCCAATTTAAACTCAACCAAAGGTAGATTTTCAAAGCTTATGAAGCAGTTTTAAAATTAGTGCATACAAGAAGAACATCTGTTACCTTCTGTGAGAGCTGGGTTTTAATTATAGCATCTATTGCAAATAGGAAGTAAAGACTCCTAATCACTATATGGCTTAGATCTAATTAAGAGTGTACTTAATTCTATTTCTTCGCTCCATTCAGTAGGAATTTTGTAGCTCTTTTTGTTAAAATAATGTTTAACTTGGTAATAATAATAATAATAAATTTGAACATACAGCTAGTTTTTCATAGCAAATACGGGCTGTCTTGTAACCTTCAAGCTATTTACTTACTTTTCCTAATGAATAATAGAGATAACTGTGTTAGACCTATAATATAATTTTTGATTTTAAGTATTTTTAATAAATTTTAAAGAAATTGTACTCCGTATAACTGCCTGTTTCCTAGTTTGTTTATGGCGAAGCGAGCAGCATTGAAGATATTTAACATGTAAGCATGACCTGATAAAGGTAAGAATGGTTCATCAACAAAAGATTAAACTTTGGAGTATGCAAAATATATTTCAGCATCATCTCTGTACTAATAAAATTTCATTAAATTCTCAATATCTTCAGGGGTTGGAGCTTTCATATTACGAATCAAACCTAAGTGCTCAGTAGCTATCATCCAAGTAAATAAAGCAGCGTCAGAGAATCTTTTTTCAAATACAGCATTCTAAGATAAGTTATAGAGCATCTTAGTAGCCATATCATGTTTACCAATTTTTCTGTATGCCTTTAAAGATTCTTCGTATCTATCTTATTTAGCAAGCCAATTGGCATAAGGCAGTTTGACTATCTCCATGAATTCAGGATGAGCCTTTGCTAAAATAAAAAATCAAAAATATATTCATCTATCTCTCAAATTTGATTTATATAAAACTTACCAAGAGTCATAGCTTCATCCCATTTTTCTAGATCAATATTCAATTAAAGTAAAGCTTTGTTATCTTACAGCTTCAAGTAAGCTTCTTTTGTGTATTGATGAAGTTTTGCTTTCCTGATAAATTAAATTAAAATGTTATTAAATTTTTTGAAATTATTTTGCTTACTTAAAGTATGCAGCACATTATTCTATTTCTTTTCTTTGAGTTTCTGCATCTGCGTTTCTGCAAACTTCAACAATACCTTCTGAGAAATTATTGGTTACATATACTTCTATAGCCTTTTTATATACTTCAGCTTGAATGTACAATTCACCACCCTTTTTCCAATTTCCTTGTTTGACTTCCCATTCTGCCCTCTAAATGAGTAGGTCCTTTCTAGAAGCATCAGCTGGAATTAAAAAATTAATAACTAAAATAAAATAAGAATTATTTACAATTTATTTCTTTATTCTGGCCTCTATTAATAGGACTAGCACCAGTATCTGTAATTCTCATAGCCTTATCAAATTCCTTAAGAATGATCCACATTTCTTTTGCTTAAGAAGCTAAATTTGACTTAGTGAGTGCGTTTTCTGCTTCATAGAATTTAGTTTATAAAGCATATATCTCACCTTAATAGAATCCCTCAACAAATGTATTCTTTTTAAAATCTTTTTCTGCCTAAAATTAAAAAATATTTTGTTCATTTTGATTCTAAACTAATTAATTGTTTCTTTACCTTTTCAAGGAGATAGATGAAGTCTAATTTTTTTATTCTTGTGTAGCACTAATTTATTAAAAATTTAATCAAGCATTAATTAATATTATTTTCAACATTTTAATTTTTCAATATTTACTTTTCTAGCAATAGCAAATTGTGTTGCGATTAATGCTTCATTACCTAAATATAAGAAATCTTAATCAGTTACTCCTAATAAAGATATTTCATATGCAGATTAAAATTCTTTTCTTTCTAAGTATTTAATCATAGTCTAAGTCATCGAAACATCAATTGTACTCATAACATTGTCATTCAAAACAAATAACTAATTTCATAAAACAAATTTAATTAAAACTAATTGTTAAATGAAAATAATTTATTACTTTATTTGCTTTAAATCCTACAACTTATCCTGATATTTTTTGAGATAGAGGTGGATGATTAGAGCACCTGATAAATGTTGTGTCAGTTGATCTATACATTTATTTATTATCAAAAATTATGAGTCGATGAAATTTAAATATTTATTAAAATAAATTAATACGAAAAAGCAAGCAAGTCATCAAAATTATTGTTGAAAGCGCAAGAAACAATATTCATTTCTTAGAAGACTTATTCTTTGTTTGAAAGATCATAAACAGTTAGGTTGCTATTTTTATCAACAACTGCTAATCTTTTTCTTTTTTGAGAAGCATCAATATTTTTAATAGAAATATTGTGGTTTAATATAGGAATAGGGAAACTGTTATCAACAAATATCTTTATTTTATTATTTAAATAAAATGAAGTTTTACACATTAAAAAAAAATTACTTTGAAAATTTAACCGTTCTTTAAACCGACATAAGCTCCTTCTTTGTTAGGCATTCCACCTATAATTTTAATGCAATTAACTCTTGAGTCAAAAACCCATTCTTTTTCTAAATCTCCTGATAATTAATATAATTATACTTTATTTTTTACACAAGCTATCAAGTGATTTGAAACTATTTCTAAGATATGAGCTTCAACTTTTTTAACTATTCTCTTATGCAACTTATATTTCATTTAGCTATCTTCTGAAGAAGTTCCATAAATCAAAATTCTTTCTGTTAAATGAGCAGCAAGCTTATCTTTATATATACTAATGTTCTTAACTAGTTCTTTGCATTTCAAACGAATTCTTTAATTTGAGCTCATGCTCTAAACAACAATATCTGTTAAATTATCTCTATAAGCATATTTATCACCTTCAAGTGCATGCACTGTTAGTTATTGAATTTTAAACATACTGATTTCGCCATCATTTGTAGTTAAAGCAACGTGTAACTAATCTTAAACAGCAACAGATCCTGTTAAATTTAAATCATACAAAAAATTAAAACACATTTTTTACACAAAAATTAATCTCTATTGAATTTATTTAAATTAGTTAATAATTACCAGCTTCTTTAATTACAGGTTTCAATTTATTATTCCAAACCCAATCATTTTTTGTTGCAACATCTATTAAAAAGCCACCTTCTCTGGTGTATAGAGTGCATTTGTTATTAGTTCCACTTACTAAAAGGAATTCTCCTTGAGTGCTAAAATTGATATCTATAGGATCATATGTAAGCTTTTTATCCGAACCTAATTATTGACCTTAAATATTATAGTGAGCTATTGACTATTCCCAAACACCTACTACGAGAACACTGTTTTAATAGTCAGGAGTAATTGGCGTCCAATCCATACACCATATAGGGAATGACCTTTAAATTTCTGCTAACTATTCGAGAGCTCTGTTTCTTATTCCAATAATACCTCCCATAGTACCAAAACCTAAATATAAACCATCCCAACTCCATGCACAAGTTATTATTTTATCTTTAAATTTAGATTTTTCTATACTTTGTTGATCTGGAGTCCATAAAGCATAGTCCTAAGCACCTCCAGAGAAAATCTTTTATTTTTTATTATAAATTGAATACTCGAATTATAATTGAAAAAATTTATTAATTACTTGATGCGTCAATGGATTAAAAGCAAGACATAAAACCTTATCTGTATGAGAATATTTTACTTCAGGTGCTAATTTGGGATTTTTATTTACATCGAATGACCAGACCCAAACAGTTTTATCATTACTAAAATTTACATTAAAAATTTATAAAATTTTAATATCAAAATCCAATCAAAATTTAAAAATTTATAATAATTTATTATTGGATTAGTTGCATAATATAGCAATTTATAGCTATTTATCAAGCTCCATTTAGTAGTTTTGAATATTTTATTGGTAAGTCTTAATTACCTAGCAGTTGCAAACCTTTTTCCATCTTTTGAGAACTTGATGCAATTAATTTATTCCTTTTATCCTTTATTTACATAAAAATAATTAGCATTAATTTTTAACTTAGCAGAGCAATAAATTATATTATTATAATGGTTAATGAAAAGCTTTTTTCCTAAAAAAATTATTAGAATTATCCCTATTTAATGAATTATAAAAAATTATAATTACCTCCTCTAATTGCTTTATTTACTAAATTGCCAGTAAATGAATCGTATACAAGAATAGCATCTCCTACACAAGCTAATAATATAGAGCCATCTATTTATATGATAAAGTATGAATAAATATCCTGCACATACTTTAAATTCTGAATGAATTTTGCAAATGTTTAATTTTAATACCATTATTGAAGCTACAACTCCATACTTGATTTGTTATATTAGAATTGGGGTCATTCTTGGGCTATTTTTTTATTTTTTATTGTGATCATTAATCAATTTTTTTAAAGTAGAGTGGAATAAAATTATTCTCTTTATAAATAATGGTTGCTAGTGTTTAAAAAAAATACAATGATTTCCGTCCATAGTTCTGAACACTTCATAATTGCTAATTTAAACTGATATAAACTTTTATTCCTGCTTCAAAATTTAAGTTTTGTGCTATGGAAACCTAAAATTTGCTTTCTATTCTGCTTATTATTTTAATATGAAGATATTAAACAAATAATATATCTATAATTTTTACTATTAAGATTATACAAAAATTTATTATTTTTAAAAAATAAAGACCTTAATTAAATTGAGGAAGGAATCTTTGAAAATTTCAAAATTTTTTAGAAATATGTTTCAAAATCAAAATCATTTATTAAAATATTTGAACCTTTTATTCATTTCTAATAACTCTAAATAAATGCTTTTTTTTAATTATTTAGTTATTTATTATTTTATAAAGCTATTTTAAAAATAGTTTCAAAATTTTTAAAAATATTTACTAAAATTATGAGTAAATAATACAAAAAGTTATTTTTACATTTATAATAACATTAAATATTTGCTAACATTTATTTACTTACATTCATCATTAGGTAAAATTTATCTTATCTGTTATTTAATAAATTTATTTTAAAAATATTTAAAATGTTTTAATTAATTTACTAAAAAAGATAAATGAAAATTATAAAATGTAATTTTTACATTTGTTAAAATAATAAAAATATATCAAAATGTATCAACCACCATTATTTGCATTATTTTGTTAATTGTTAGTTATTAAAGCATATAAATAAACAATAAATACAATTTTATTTTTTAAATCTCATAAAATTTTTTTTTAAATATTCAATATTTTTAATTTTAAGATTTAAATTTATTTTAATTTTTGAGAAATTTATAAGATTTTTTAAGCATTATTTGATATTATTTTTAATTATTTATATCAAACTAAGAAAAAAAAGAAATATTTCTAGAAAACTGCATTTATTATTTATAGCAATAAAATTCATTTTTTTAATTTTCTTTCATTATTAATTTTAAATTAAAAAATTTTTAGCAATTATTTTGATTTTAATGAAAATGTTTTAATTTAGTTTTAGATATTCTTTTGCTTGGTTTTACTCAACTTATAAGTAAATATTATAATAAAAATTTTTATTATTTAAAAATAAATTAATAATTTTAATATATATTTTTATTTTTTAAATGCAAATGATATATAAATATAATAAGATTTTAATTAGTTTCTGTAATTAATTATAAATAGTTCAGATATTAATTTAGAATTAAGAGTAGCTTATTTAACTTATTAATGGTCTTGATGAGTACTTGTTAGAAGGAAGACCAGAATCTGTATCTAAATGAGAATCTTTGCCTTAATCAAATGGTGACTTTTATTGCTCGTAGATATAATCTCCTCCAAAATTAAATGATTTCCTTATATTTAAACTATATTTTTAAGATGCATGATTAGGTGTTAATGAACCTCCATATTATCTTTCAAAAGTGTTAGAAAAAGAATTTCCACGCATTTAGTTTTAACTTCTTATATTTAGAGAGGAGTTAGTGTTTTAAGATGTTGTGTTATTGGTTTAAATAGCTGGTAATTTAATTACTTTACTATATTAAGAATCAATTTCTTACAGAGATTCTATTTTATTTTTACTACTTATGCTATGAGTGTCTAAGAAGTTGCTAATTAAATGATTTTAGTGATTATTATCTATCTATTAAATATTATAAGGCCCTGGGTTTTCATATTTACTCACAACAATTTAGCGCTTACTTTATTAATTGCTTCCTAAAGCAGTAGGAGTTTAGCTTTATTTTTCGTGTAAATACTGTGTTAAATCAGTAACTAACACAGATTTTCTTTAAGGTAAAAGTACCTGATTTATCTTTAGATTATTTTGAATCTATTCACTTGTATTTTCAAATTTCTTAGATTATCGGCGATGCTCAAAATAAATATGAGCTGTATTTTATTTGTTTGAAGAAGATAGAGATTACTTAGGATTGAATTACAATTTATTCAAACCAGATTTATTTGTCTAATTGAGATTTGTTTGCATTGAATCGTGATTGTAAGGATGGTTGCCTAAAGTACTTGATATGCTACCAGTTGTTTAAAGTAAATTAATTTTGTCTTCTATTTCTTCAATGTTACTAAGATTTTTATCAAATAATAGTAACTCGTTTTCATTTCGGAAAGAAAGACCAGTTCTCAAATTTTTAAGTTCTGATTTCTTGGAGTCAACCATCATTTTAGTCATCACAGAAAATTTAAGCTCAGGATCTTCTTAAGCTATGATGAAGAAGTGGCGAGACTTAATTTAAATGAGTTCTCCTTAAGCAGATCTACAAACAACACTATTCTATCTTGGTGATTAATTTAAAAGTTCCTTCTCACCAAAACTGTCAAAAACTGTAAACGTCTATATCTAATTATTAAAAAAATTGTTAGAATATAAAAATCATACTAAAAAATTCTTATCAAAAACATAATTTAGTTTTTTAATGGAATTATCTACAACAATAGAAAATAACATACTTTCTTAATTAATAAAAATAAGTAATATCATTCTCTTACTTAATTATCTAATTATCTATTTTTATATTTTCAATTCCTTTTAGAGTTGCCTTTATTCGGCAATTTTTAACCTAAAGAAATTGTGTAGTTGGAAAACACATTTTTTTTTCGAAAGTATTTTTTATTGGAAATCTAATTAAATTTAAAAATTAAAGATTACTAAGTCTGAATTCATTTCTACAACAGAACCAACAAGAAATCCTGCTACTTTTTTAAAAGCATCTTATTTGCTTAAACCTCTCAAAAGAGTCTGTGATTTGGCAGCAGGAGTTGTTGATCCACTCTAATCTTGTTTTTGTTCACTTGTTTTCTACTCAATTTCCTCAATTTTGTTTAATTTTTCATTAAATTCTACTGGCTCGCCTTTATCAATATTTTCATTTCTTTACCAAAATTATCTCTTTTTGTATTGCTTTTGTTTACAAATAATTAAGATTAAATTTATCAAATTTTTCTATAAATCATAAATCAATCTTTATTTTAAATAATTTATTTATTTATCTCTAATGACTGTCCGAAATTATTTAATTTTCAATTCTATAAATGCAAAAAAATTAAAAATTATCATTCAGTATATTTTATTTTCATTTTTAATTATTATTAAATTTCAAACAGTGCATTAATTGATAAATAAATAAATGTATGTATGTGTGTTTAATATATTTGCTTAAATTACTCCAAATTCGCCCTTTTTCACTATAAAAAGTGCATGGCTTTGCTACCCTTCTTAGTATATTATTTAACTACGAGGGACAGTGTATTTTGTAATGCACATTTGTAGTGATGTTAAATTTTTTCTTGGCCAGTCTGAAATAAAAGGAACTCCCTTTAAGAAATTTAAATCCGCATCGAACTTATCTGACTCGTATTTTTAGAAAGTTTTACTAAAATTCTAAGCAGTCATGCTTAAAATCTAAACTGTGTCACTCAAAGCCTAAGTTGTCATTAAATAGTTTTAACCATCAATAAGAGTACCCATTTCTATTGGATCCCCTTGAATAAGCTTTTTAATCAAAATTAGCTACTTTTTACTAGGCTTTAACTAGTCTGCAACTTCTAAATAAAGTCCTACTTATCCTTCCAAAATAAGCATAAACTAGTTGTTTTTTTCTCCTTCATATTTCAAAAAATCAATAAATACTTATTTTTCAATAATAAATTGCTTTAAAAATACCCTTTCTTGTAATGAACTAGTTTTTATAGAATGTTTATAAATCAGCTTTCATAAAAGCCTACCTAATCAGTTGTTTATTTCCTTCTTAAATATATTCTTTGAAAAAATTAAGATGTCCAAATAAGTTCACAAAACTGTCAGCATCAATCGCATTTCTATCTGAATTTTGGCTCTCTAGCAACGAGTATAGTCTCTACATTTAAAAAATATTAACTCTAATTTAAGTAAATACATTAATTTATTGTTTATGCTTACCTATGTCTCCTTTTTTTGTATTTTTTTATTTTATTCTATAATATTTCTTCTTCTGATTTTCTCCTCCTCTGGTATATCATTTCTTTTTCTGCTCATGACGAGAGCGCCTAGAGTTTGAATACTCATTTATCTAAAAGCTTATTTTAATATTTCTGTTATTATGAAATGTTTTCTAGATTTATATTTGGTAGGTTATCCAATATTCTTAAAATTGATATTTTTAGGAAGATTACTTTAATTTTTTAGATTTTTTTTAATTACAATTACTAATTGAATTGATTTTACAAGCAATTTTAAAAATGTTATTTAATCTTTGTAATTTCTTTGTTTCAATCAAAGTTAAGATACAAGATCGTTTCTGTTTATTCACTACTCTTCTTTGAATACTATAATGGCTCCTATAATGTATTACTAGATATACCTATTAAGTAAAAATAAATAATTTTTATTTACTTCTAATTCATAGTTTTTAAAAAAAAATCTTAGAAAAAGGAAATATAATACATACAATTTTAAATTATTTAGTCATTTCTATTTTTTACAAGTAATAATTTAAAATATGAAAATGAACAAAACTAAATTTTTTTTTTATTTTATTGAATTTCAAGCTCATAGAAATTTAAATTAGGTTACTCAAAATTATTTAGAATATAACTTTATAAATATTAATAAAGCAAAATAAACACCTGAAAATTTGAGCCTTTTATATAAAAAAAATATCAATAAGAAATTATGTAAATACATTTAAATGTGTAAATTTCTATAAAAATTAAATAATAATTGATCAAAGCTTAATACCATTGAATTAATTAATAATTTTAAGGTAAAAACCAATCAACGCTTAGAACTAAAATATGTTATTTTGTATTTTATAATAAATCAAAAACTAAATTAAAATTTCTCGTTTAAATAAAAAATCAGTATTTTTTGTTATTATAATTAGCTCCAAAATATTTATCTATACTTTAATTTTTTTGAGCTATTTATGGGCTCATTATTTAAAGTGAATGGCTTTAATTTTACAAACAAATAATAAATTTATTCATCCATCAAGCATCTTATTATTAAGCATAATTTAAACACAATATTTTTGAATTAATATACTTTGAGATTACTTTTTCACAAAAATAATTTGATAGAAGGTTATTGTTTATTTATATATGTAAATCAAAAGTACTTATTAGGTTCTACTTAAAATAATATACTTATTTATTAAAAATCTTTAATAAAAACATTAAATTAATTTTTCTTATTTTAGATCATTTATTTAAGTCACTTCTTTATTAAAAGATATTAGTAAAATTTTAATAAATATGAATATTTATTTTCAATAATAATATATTCATTTATTAATAAATAAATAATCATTTTTTATTGGTATACCCTTTATAAAAAATTTTAATAAAGAAGATAAAATTTTAATATTACGTTAAATTTTGATATCTTATGGGTAGTATAGGTGAGTTGAGTTATAATTGCCCTTATCTAATATATCCTGAAATAAACTAATTACTAAAAAGAGCATTTAAAAATGTATGAATTTATGATTATGAAATGCAGATATTTTTTAATAGTTTAAATTTCATATTTGTTTTGTGAAGTTTTTTGATTAAGTAATATTAAATTTTTTTTTTTTATTTTAATAGGAAGACAATAGTAAATTTATTTAATTAACAAAAGTTAAAAATAAATACAAATAAAGATAAATCGGGGTTGGGGTTGGGGGTTGGGGTT